>NW_028169482.1:2500-25000 GCF_963971535.1 Notolepis coatsorum | reverse complement strand
ACACATCTAACAGACCTAACTAACACATCTAACAGACCTAACTAACACAACTAACAGACCTAACTAACACATCTAACAGACCTAACTAACACAACTAACAGAGACCTAACTAACACAACTAACAGACCTAACTAACACATCTAACAGACCTAACTAACACATCTAACAGAGACCTAACTAACACAACTAACAGACCTAACTAACACATCTAACAGACCTAACTAACACAACTAACATACCTAACTAACACATCTAACAGACCTAACTAACACAACTAACAGACCTAACTAACACATCTAACAGACCTAACTAACACATCTAACAGACCTAACTAACACATCTAACAGACCTAACTAACACATCTAACAGACCTAACTAACACATCTAACAGACCTAACTAACACATCTAACAGACCTAACTAACACATCTAACAGACCTAACTAACACATCTAACAGACCTAACTAACACATCTAACAGAGACCTAACTAACACATCTAACAGACCTAACTAACACATCTAACAGACCTAACTAACACATCTAACAGACCTAACTAACACATCTAACAGACCTAACTAACACATCTAACAGACCTAACTAACACATCTAACAGACCTAACTAACACATCTAACAGAGACCTAACTAACACATCTAACAGACCTAACTAACACATCTAACAGACCTAACTAACACATCTAACAGACCTAACTAACACATCTAACAGACCTAACTAACACATCTAACAGAGACCTAACTAACACATCTAACAGACCTAACTAACACATCTAACAGAGACCTAACTAACATCTAACAGAGACCTGACTAACACATCTAACAGACCTAACTAACACATCTAACAGACCTAACTAACACATCTAACAGACCTAACTAACACATCTAACAGACCTAACTAACACATCTAACAGACCTAACTAACACATCTAACAGAGACCTAACTAACACATCTAACAGACCTAACTAACACATCTAACAGACCTAACTAACACATCTAACAGACCTAACTAACACATCTAACAGACCTAACTAACACATCTAACAGACCTAACTAACACATCTAACAGACCTAACTAACACATCTAACAGAGACCTAACTAACACATCTAACAGACCTAACTAACACATCTAACAGACCTAACTAACACATCTAACAGACCTAACTAACACATCTAACAGAGACCTAACTAACACATCTAACAGAGACCTAACTAACACATCTAACAGACCTAACTAACACATCTAACAGAGACCTAACTAACACATCTAACAGACCTAACTAACACATCTAACAGACCTAACTAACACATCTAACAGACCTAACTAACACATCTAACAGACCTAACTAACACATCTAACAGAGACCTAACTAACACATCTAACAGACCTAACTAACACATCTAACAGACCTAACTAACACATCTAACAGACCTAACTAACACATCTAACAGAGACCTAACTAACACATCTAACAGAGACCTAACTAACACATCTAACAGACCTAACTAACACATCTAACAGACCTAACTAACACATCTAACAGACCTAACTAACACATCTAACAGACATAACTAACACATCTAACAGACCTAACTAACACATCTAACAGAGACCTAACTAACACATCTAACAGACCTAACTAACACATCTAACAGACCTAACTAACACATCTAACAGACCTAACTAACACATCTAACAGACCTAACTAACACATCTAACAGAGACCTAACTAACACATCTAACAGAGACCTAACTAACACATCTAACAGACCTAACTAACACATCTAACAGAGACATAACTAACACATCTAACAGACCTAACTAACACATCTAACAGAGACCTAACTAACACATCTAACAGACCTAACTAACACATCTAACAGAGACCTAACTAACACATCTAACAGAGACCTAACTAACACATCTAACAGACCTAACTAACACATCTAACAGAGACCTAACTAACACATCTAACAGACCCAACTAACACATCTAACAGACCTAACTAACACATCTAACAGACCTAACTAACACATCTAACAGACCTAACTAACACATCTAACAGACCTAACTAACACATCTAACAGAGACCTAACTAACACATCTAACAGACCTAACTAACATATCTAACAGACCTAACTAACACATCTAACAGAGACCTAACTAACACATCTAACAGACCTAACTAACACATCTAACAGACCTAACTAACACATCTAACAGACCTAACTAACACATCTAACAGACCTAACTAACACATCTAACAGAGACCTAACTAACACATCTAACAGACCTAACTAACACATCTAACAGACCTAACTAACACATCTAACAGACCTAACTAACACATCTAACAGACCTAACTAACACATCTAACAGACCTAACTAACACATCTAACAGAGACCTAACTAACACATCTAACAGACCTAACTAACACATCTAACAGACCTAACTAACACATCTAACAGACCTAACTAACACATCTAACAGACCTAACTAACACATCTAACAGACCTAACTAACACATCTAACAGACCTAACTAACACATCTAACAGACCTAACTAACACATCTAACAGAGACCTAACTAACACATCTAACAGACCTAACTAACACATCTAACAGAGACCTAACTAACACATCTAACAGACCTAACTAACACATCTAACAGACCTAACTAACACATCTAACATACCTAACTAACACATCTAACAGACCTAACTAACACATCTAACAGAGACCTAACTAACACATCTAACAGACCTAACTAACACATCTAACAGACCTAACTAACACATCTAACAGACCTAACTAACACATCTAACAGACCTAACTAACACATCTAACAGAGACCTAACTAACACATCTAACAGACCTAACTAACACATCTAACAGACCTAACTAACACATCTAACAGACCTAACTAACACATCTAACAGACCTAACTAACACATCTAACAGAGACCTAACTAACACATCTAACAGACCTAACTAACACATCTAACAGACTTAACTAACACATCTAACAGAGACCTAACTAACACATCTAACAGAGACCTAACTAACACATCTAACAGACCTAACTAACACATCTAACAGAGACCTAACTAACACATCTAACAGACCTAACTAACACATCTAACAGAGACCTAACTAACACATCTAACAGACTTAACTAACACATCTAACAGAGACCTAACTAACACATCTAACAGAGACCTAACTAACACATCTAACAGACTTAACTAACACATCTAACAGACCTAACTAACACATCTAACAGACCTAACTAACACATCTAACATACCTAACTAACACATCTAACAGACCTAACTAACACATCTAACAGACTTAACTAACACATCTAACAGAGACCTAACTAACACATCTAACTGAGACCTAACTAACACCTCTAACAGACCTAACTAACACATCTAACAGACCTAACTAACACATCTAACAGACCTAACTAACACATCTAACAGACCTAACTAACACATCTAACAGACCTAACTAACACATCTAACAGACCTAACTAACACATCTAACAGACCTAACTAACACATCTAACAGAGACCTAACTAACACATCTAACAGACCTAACTAACACATCTAACAGAGACCTAACTAACACATCTAACAGACCTAACTAACACATCTAACAGACCTAACTAACACATCTAACAGAGACCTAACTAACACATCTAACAGAGACCTAACTAACACATCTAACAGACCTAACTAACACATCTAACAGAGACCTAACTAACACATCTAACAGACCTAACTAACACATCTAACAGAGACCTAACTAACACATCTAACAGACTTAACTAACACATCTAACAGAGACCTAACTAACACATCTAACAGAGACCTAACTAACACATCTAACAGACTTAACTAACACATCTAACAGACCTAACTAACACATCTAACAGACCTAACTAACACATCTAACAGACCTAACTAACACATCTAACAGACTTAACTAACACATCTAACAGAGACCTAACTAACACATCTAACAGAGACCTAACTAACACATCTAACAGACTTAACTAACACATCTAACAGACCTAACTAACACATCTAACAGACCTAACTAACACATCTAACAGACCTAACTAACACATCTAACAGACCTAACTAACACATCTAACAGACCTAACTAACACATCTAACAGACCTAACTAACACATCTAACAGAGACCTAACTAACACATCTAACAGAGACCTAACTAACACATCTAACAGACCTAACTAACACATCTAACAGATACCTAACTAACACATCTAACAGACCTAACTAACACATCTAACAGACCTAACTAACACATCTAACAGACCTAACTAACACATCTAACAGACCTAACTAACACATCTAACAGAGACCTAACTAACACATCTAACAGAGACCTAACTAACACATCTAACAGACCTAACTAACACATCTAACAGACCTAACTAACACATCTAACAGACCTAACTAACACATCTAACAGACCTAACTAACACATCTAACAGAGACCTAACTAACACATCTAACAGAGACCTAACTAACACATCTAACAGACCTAACTAACACATCTAACAGACCTGATTAACACATCTAACAGAGACCTAACTAACACATCTAACAGACCTAACTAACACATCTAACAGACCTAACTAACACATCTAACAGACCTAACTAACACATCTAACAGAGACCTAACTAACACATCTAACAGACCTAACTAACACATCTAACAGACCTAACTAACACATCTAACAGAGACCTAACTAACACATCTAACAGAGACCTAACTAACACATCTAACAGACCTAACTAACACATCTAACAGACCTAACTAACACATCTAACAGACCTAACTAACACATCTAACAGACCTAACTAACACATCTAACAGAGACCTAACCAACACATCTAACAGACCTAACTAACACATCTAACAGACCTAACTAACACATCTAACAGACCTAACTAACACATCTAACAGAGATCTAACTAACACATCTAACAGACCTAACTAACACATCTAACAGACCTAACTAACACATCTAACAGACCTAACTAACACATCTAACAGACCTAACTAACACATCTAACAGACCTAACTAACACATCTAACAGAGACCTAACTAACACATCTAACAGACCTAACTAACACATCTAACAGAGACCTAACTAACACATCTAACAGAGACCTAACTAACACATCTAACAGACCTAACTAACACATCTAACAGACCTAACTAACACATCTAACAGACCTAACTAACACATCTAACAGAGACCTGACTAACACATCTAACAGACCTAACTAACACATCTAACAGACCTAACTAACACATCTAACAGAGACCTAACTAACACATCTAACAGAGACCTAACTAACACATCTAACAGACCTAACTAACACATCTAACAGAGACCTAACTAACACATCTAACAGAGACCTAACTAACACATCTAACAGACCTAACTAACACATCTAACAGACCTAACTAACACATCTAACAGACCTAACTAACACATCTAACAGACCTAACTAACACATCTAACAGAGACCTAACTAACACATCTAACAGACCTAACTAACACATCTAACAGACCTAACTAACACATCTAACAGACCTAACTAACACATCTAACAGAGACCTAACTAACACATCTAACAGAGACCTAACTAACACATCTAACATACCTAACTAACACATCTAACAGACCTAACTAACACATCTAACAGACCTAACTAACACATCTAACAGACCTAACTAACACATCTAACAGACCTAACTAACACATCTAACAGACCTAACTAACACATCTAACAGAGACCTAACTAACACATCTAACAGACCTAACTAACACATCTAACAGACCTAACTAACACATCTAACAGACTTAACTAACACATCTAACAGACCTAACTAACACATCTAACAGACCTAACTAACACATCTAACAGAGACCTAACTAACACATCTAACAGAGACCTAACTAACACATCTAACAGAGACATAACTAACACATCTAACAGAGACCTAACTAACACATCTAACAGACCTAACTAACACATCTAACAGACCTAACTAACACATCTAACAGACCTAACTAACACATCTAACAGAGACCTAACTAACACATCTAACAGACCTAACTAACACATCTAACATACCTAACTAACACATCTAACAGACCTAACTAACACATCTAACAGAGACCTAACTAACACATCTAACAGACCTAACTAACACATCTAACAGACCTAACTAACACATCTAACAGAGACCTAACTAACACATCTAACAGACCTAACTAACACATCTAACAGAGACCTAACTAACACATCTAACAGACCTAACTAACACATCTAACAGAGACCTAACTAACACATCTAACAGACCTAACTAACACATCTAACAGAGACATAACTAACACATCTAACAGACCTAACTAACACATCTAACAGAGACCTAACTAACACATCTAACAGACCTAACTAACACATCTAACAGACCTAACTAACACATCTAACAGAGACCTAACTAACACATCTAACAGACCTAACTAACACATCTAACAGACCTAACTAACACATCTAACAGACCTAACTAACACATCTAACAGACCTAACTAACACATCTAACAGAGACCTAACTAACACATCTAACAGACCTAACTAACACATCTAACAGACCTAACTAACACATCTAACAGAGACCTAACTAACACATCTAACAGAGACCTAACTAACACATCTAACAGAGACCTAACTAACACATCTAACAGACCTAACTAACACATCTAACAGACCTAACTAACACATCTAACAGAGACCTAACTAACACATCTAACAGACCTAACTAACACATCTAACAGACCTAACTAACACATCTAACAGAGACCTAACTAACACATCTAACAGACCTAACTAACACATCTAACATACCTAACTAACACATCTAACATACCTAACTAACACATCTAACAGACCTAACTAACACATCTAA
Organism: Notolepis coatsorum; assembly: GCF_963971535.1. Taxonomy (NCBI): domain Eukaryota; kingdom Metazoa; phylum Chordata; class Actinopteri; order Aulopiformes; family Paralepididae; genus Notolepis; species Notolepis coatsorum. Next base: position 17,964 of record NW_028169482.1, on the reverse strand, counting down.
CAGAGACCTAACTAACACATCTAACAGACCTAACTAACACATCTAACAGACCTAACTAACACATCTAACAGAGACCTAACTAACACATCTAACAGAGACCTAACTAACACATCTAACAGACCTAACTAACACATCTAACAGAGACCTAACTAACACATCTACAGACTTAACTAACACATCTAACAGACCTAACTAACACATCTAACAGACCTAACTAACACATCTAACAGACCTAACTAACACATCTAACAGACCTAACTAACACATCTAACAGACTTAACTAACACATCTAACAGACCTAACTAACACATCTAACAGAGACCTAACTAACACATCTAACAGACCTAACTAACACATCTAACATACCTAACTAACACATCTAACAGACCTAACTAACACATCTAACAGACCTAACTAACACATCTAACAGACTTAACTAACACATCTAACAGACCTAACTAACACATCTAACAGACCTAACTAACACATCTAACAGACATAACTAACACATCTAACAGACCTGACTAACACATCTAACAGACCTAACTAACACATCTAACAGACCTAACTAACACATCTAACAGAGACCTAACTAACACATCTAACAGACCTAACTAACACATCTAACAGACCTAACTAACACATCTAACAGACCTAACTAACACATCTAACATAGACCTAACTAACACATCTAACAGAGACCTAACTAACACATCTAACAGACCTAACTAACACATCTAACAGAGACCTAACTAACACATCTAACAGTGACCTAACTAACACATCTAACAGACCTAACTAACACATCTAACAGACCTAACTAACACATCTAACAGAGACCTGACTAACACATCTAACAGACCTAACTAACACATCTAACAGAGACCTAACTAACACATCTAACAGACCTAACTAACACATCTAACAGAGACCTAACTAACACATCTAACAGAGACCTAACTAACACATCTAACAGACCTAACTAACACATCTAACAGAGACCTAACTAACACATCTAACAGACCTAACTAACACATCTAACAGACCTAACTAACACATCTAACAGAGACCTGACTAACACATCTAACAGACCTAACTAACACATCTAACAGACCTAACTAACACATCTAACAGAGACCTAACTAACACATCTAACAGAGACCTAACTAATACATCTAACAGACCTAACTAACACATCTAACAGACCTAACTAACACATCTAACAGAGACCTAACTAACACATCTAACAGAGACCTAACTAACACATCTAACAGACACCTAACTAACACATCTAACAGAGACCTAACTAACACATCTAACAGAGACCTAACTAACACATCTAACAGACCTAACTAACACATCTAACAGAGACCTAACTAACACATCTAACAGAGACCTAACTAACACATCTAACAGACCTAACTAACACATCTAACAGACCTAACTAACACATCTAACAGAGACCTAACTAACACATCTAACAGACCTAACTAACACATCTAACAGAGACCTAACTAACACATCTAACAGACCTAACTAACACAACTAACAGACCTAACTAACACATCTAACAGACCTAACTAACACATCTAACAGAGACCTAACTAACACATCTAACAGACCTAACTAACACATCTAACAGACCTAACTAACACATCTAACAGACCTAACTAACACATCTAACAGACCTAACTAACACATCTAACAGACCTAACTAACACATCTAACAGACCTAACTAACACATCTAACAGACCTAACTAACACATCTAACAGACCTAACTAACACATCTAACAGACCTAACTAACACATCTAACAGACCTAACTAACACATCTAACAGAGACCTAACTAACACATCTAACAGACCTAACTAACACATCTAACAGACCTAACTAACACATCTAACAGACCTAACTAACACATCTAACAGACCTAACTAACACATCTAACAGAGACCTAACTAACACATCTAACAGACCTAACTAACACATCTAACAGACCTAACTAACACATCTAACAGAGACCTAACTAACACATCTAACAGACCTAACTAACACATCTAACAGACCTAACTAACACAACTAACAGACCTAACTAACACATCTAACAGACCTAACTAACACATCTAACAGACCTAACTAACACATCTAACAGAGACCTAACTAACACATCTAACAGAGACCTAACTAACACATCTAACAGACCTAACTAACACATCTAACAGAGACCTAACTAACACATCTAACAGACCTAACTAACACATCTAACAGACCTAACTAACACATCTAACAGAGACCTAACTAACAGATCTAACAGACCTACCTAACACATCTAACAGAGACCTAACTAACACATCTAACAGACCTAACTAACACATCTAACAGACCTAACTAACACATCTAACAGAGACCTAACTAACACATCTAACAGAGCTAACTAACACATCTAACAGACCTAACTAACACATCTAATAGAAACCTAACTAACACATCTAACAGACCTAACTAACACATCTAACAGACCTAACTAACACATCTAACAGACCTAACTAACACATCTAACAGACCTAACTAACACATCTAACAGACCTAACTAACACATCTAACAGAGACCTAACTAACACATCTAACAGAGACCTAACTAACACATCTAACAGACCTAACTAACACATCTAACAGACCTAACTAACACATCTAACAGAGACCTAACTAACACATCTAACAGACCTAACTAACACATCTAACAGACCTAACTAACACATCTAACAGAGACCTGACTAACACAACTAACAGAGACCTAACTAACACATCTAACAGAGACCTAACTAACACATCTAACAGACCTAACTAACACATCTAACAGAGACCTAACTAACACATCTAACAGACCTAACTAACACATCTAACAGACCTAACTAACACATCTAACAGACCTAACTAACACATCTAACAGACCTAACTAACACATCTAACAGACCTAACTAACACATCTAACATAGACCTAACTAACACATCTAACAGACCTAACTAACACATCTAACAGAGACCTAACTAACACATCTAACAGAGACCTAACTAACACATCTAACAGACCTAACTAACACATCTAACAGAGACCTAACTAACACATCTAACAGACCTAACTAATACATCTAACAGACCTAACTAACACATCTAACAGACCTAACTAACACATCTAACAGACCTAACTAACACATCTAACAGACCTAACTAACACATCTAACAGAGACCTAACTAACACATCTAACAGACCTAACTAACACATCTAACAGACCTAACTAACACATCTAACAGACCTAACTAACACATCTAACAGACCTAACTAACACATCTAACAGACCTAACTAACACATCTAACATAGACCTAACTAACACATCTAACAGACCTAACTAACACATCTAACAGAGACCTAACTAACACATCTAACAGAGACCTAACTAACACATCTAACAGACCTAACTAACACATCTAACAGAGACCTAACTAACACATCTAACAGACCTAACTAATACATCTAACAGACCTAACTAACACATCTAACAGACCTAACTAACACATCTAACAGACCTAACTAACACATCTAACAGACCTAACTAACACATCTAACAGACCTAACTAACACATCTAACAGACCTAACTAACACATCTAACAGAGACCTAACTAACACATCTAACAGACCTAACTAACACATCTAACAGACCTAACTAACACATCTAACAGACCTAACTAACACATCTAACAGAGACCTAACTAACACATCTAACAGACCTAACTAACACATCTAACAGAGACCTAACTAACACATCTAACAGACCTAACTAACACATCTAACAGACCTAACTAACACATCTAACAGACCTAACTAACACATCTAACAGAGACCTAACTAACACATCTAACAGACCTAACTAACACATCTAACAGAGACCTAACTAACACATCTAACAGACCTAACTAACACATCTAACAGACCTAACTAACACATCTAACAGAGACCTAACTAACACATCTAACAGAGACCTAACTAACACATCTAACAGAGACCTAACTAACACATCTAACAGACCTAACTAACACATCTAACAGAGACCTAACTAACACATCTAACAGAGACCTAACTAACACATCTAACAGAGACCTAACTAACACATCTAACAGACCTAACTAACACATCTAACAGAGACCTAACTAACACATCTAACAGAGACCTAACTAACACATCTAACAGACCTAACTAACACATCTAACAGACCTAACTAACACATCTAACAGACCTAACTAACACATCTAACAGACCTAACTAACACATCTAACAGAGACCTAACTAACACATCTAACAGACCTAACTAACACATCTAACAGAGACCTAACTAACACATCTAACAGACCTAACTAACACATCTAACAGAGACCTAACTAACACATCTAACAGAGACCTAACTAACACATCTAACAGACCTAACTAACACATCTAACAGAGACCTAACTAACACATCTAACAGAGACCTAACTAACACATCTAACAGACCTAACTAACACATCTAACAGACCTAACTAACACATCTAACAGAGACCTAACTAACACATCTAACAGACCTAACTAACACATCTAACAGACCTAACTAACACATCTAACAGACCTAACTAACACATCTAACAGACCTAACTAACACATCTAACAGAGACCTAACTAACACATCTAACAGACCTAACTAACACATCTAACAGACCTAACTAACACATCTAACAGACCTAACTAACACATCTAACATACCTAACTAACACATCTAACAGAGACCCAACTAACACATCTAACAGACCTAACTAACACATCTAACAGACCTAACTAACACATCTAACAGACCTAACTAACACATCTAACAGACCTAACTAACACATCTAACAGAGACCCAACTAACACATCTAACAGACCTAACTAACACATCTAACAGACCTAACTAACACATCTAACAGACCTAACTAACACATCTAACAGACCTAACTAACACATCTAACAGACCTAACTAACACATCTAACAGACCTGACTAACACATCTAACAGACCTAACTAACACATCTAACAGAGACCTAACTAACACATCTAACAGAGACCTAACTAACACATCTAACAGACCTAACTAACACATCTAACAGACCTAACTAACACATCTAACAGAGACCTAACTAACACATCTAACAGACCTAACTAACACATCTAACAGAGACCTAACTAACACATCTAACAGAGACCTAACTAACACATCTAACAGAGACCTAACTAACACATCTAACAGACCTAACTAACACATCTAACAGAGACCTAACTAACACATCTAACAGAGACCTAACTAACACATCTAACAGAGACCTAACTAACACATCTAACAGACCTAACTAACACATCTAACAGACCTAACTAACACATCTAACAGACCTAACTAACACATCTAACAGACCTAACTAACACATCTAACAGAGACCTAACTAACACATCTAACAGAGACCTAACTAACACATCTAACAGACCTAACTAACACATCTAACAGACCTAACTAACACATCTAACAGACCTAACTAACACATCTAACAGACCTAACTAACACATCTAACAGACCTAACTAACACATCTAACAGACCTAACTAACACATCTAACAGACCTAACTAACACATCTAACAGAGACCTAACTAACACATCTAACAGACCTAACTAACACATCTAACAGACCTAACTAACACATCTAACAGAGACCTAACTAACACATCTAACAGAGACCTAACTAACACATCTAACAGAGACCTAACTAACACATCTAACAGACCTAACTAACACATCTAACAGAGACCTAACTAACACATCTAACAGACCTAACTAACACATCTAACAGAGACCTAACTAACACATCTAACAGACCTAACTAACACATCTAACAGAGACCTAACTAACACATCTAACAGACCTAACTAACACATATAACAGACCTAACTAACACATCTAACAGACCTAACTAACACATCTAACAGACCTAACTAACACATCTAACAGAGACCTAACTAACACATCTAACAGACCTAACTAACACATCTAACAGAGACCTAACTAACACATCTAACAGAGACCTAACTAACACATCTAACAGACCTAACTAACACATCTAACAGACCTAACTAACACATCTAACAGACCTAACTAACACATCTAACAGACCTAACTAACACATCTAACAGACCTAACTAACACATCTAACAGAGACCTAACTAACACATCTAACAGACCTAACTAACACATCTAACAGAGACCTAACTAACACATCTAACAGACCTAACTAACACATCTAACAGAGACCTAACTAACACATCTAACAGAGACCTAACTAACACATCTAACAGACCTAACTAACACATCTAACAGAGACCTAACTAACACATCTAACAGAGACCTAACTAACACATCTAACAGACCTAACTAACACATCTAACAGACCTAACTAACACATCTAACAGAGACCTAACTAACACATCTAACAGACCTAACTAACACATCTAACAGACCTAACTAACACATCTAACAGACCTAACTAACACATCTAACAGAGACCTAACTAACACATCTAACAGACCTAACTAACACATCTAACAGACCTAACTAACACATCTAACAGACCTAACTAACACATCTAACATACCTAACTAACACATCTAACAGAGACCCAACTAACACATCTAACAGACCTAACTAACACATCTAACAGACCTAACTAACACATCTAACAGACCTAACTAACACATCTAACAGACCTAACTAACACATCTAACAGAGACCCAACTAACACATCTAACAGACCTAACTAACACATCTAACAGAGACCTAACTAACACATCTAACAGACCTAACTAACACATCTAACAGACCTAACTAACACATCTAACAGACCTAACTAACACATCTAACAGACCTAACTAACACATCTAACAGACCTGACTAACACATCTAACAGACCTAACTAACACATCTAACAGAGACCTAACTAACACATCTAACAGAGACCTAACTAACACATCTAACAGACCTAACTAACACATCTAACAGACCTAACTAACACATCTAACAGAGACCTAACTAACACATCTAACAGACCTAACTAACACATCTAACAGAGACCTAACTAACACATCTAACAGAGACCTAACTAACACATCTAACAGAGACCTAACTAACACATCTAACAGACCTAACTAACACATCTAACAGAGACCTAACTAACACATCTAACAGAGACCTAACTAACACATCTAACAGAGACCTAACTAACACATCTAACAGACCTAACTAACACATCTAACAGACCTAACTAACACATATAACAGACCTAACTAACACATCTAACAGACCTAACTAACACATCTAACAGAGACCTAAATAACACATCTAACAGAGACCTAACTAACACATCTAACAGACCTAACTAACACATCTAACAGACCTAACTAACACATCTAACAGACCTAACTAACACATCTAACAGACCTAACTAACACATCTAACAGACCTAACTAACACATCTAACAGACCTAACTAACACATCTAACAGACCTAACTAACACATCTAACAGACCAACCTGTCCTTGGAACAGGCCGTCATCCCCACCTGTCTGAAGAAGTCCACCATCATCCCTGTACCCAAAAAATCTACGCCCGCTTGCCTCAACGACTACCGCCCTGTAGCCCTCACCTCCATAGCCATGAAGTGCTTTGAGAAGCTAGTGAAGGGCTACATCTGTTCCTCCCTCCCCACCAACCTGGACCCTCTGCAATTTGCATATCGCCCCAACAGGTCCACGGAGGACGCCATAGCCCATGTGCTGCACACAGCAGCATCACATCTGGACAAGAGGAAGGGGAACTATGTGAGAATGCTGTTCATCGACTACAGCTCAGCATTCAATACCATAGTCCCCTCCAAACTCATAGCCAAGCTCAGGGACCTGGGCTTGAACTATGACCTGTGCCAGTGGGTCCTGGACTTCCTGACGGGCAGACCCCAGGTGGTAAGAGCCGGCAACTGCACCTCCTCATCCATCACGCTCAACATAGGGGCCCCCCAGGGCTGTGTTCTGAGCCCCCTCCTCTACTCCCTGTACACACATGACTGCGTAGCACAGCGGAACAACAACACCATCATCAAATTTGCTGATGACACAGTAGTGGTGGGCCTGATCTCTGCCAACGACGAAAGGGCCTACCTGGAAGAGGTAGAGAACCTGTCACAGTGGTGTCAGGAGAACTGCCTCTCCCTGAACGTCAGCAAAACAAAAGAGATGATTGTGGACTTCAGGAGGTCGGGGGTCAAGGACTACAGCCCCCTCAGCATCGACGGGGCACCAGTTGAGAGAGTGAACAGTTTCAAGTACCTCGGAGCCCACATATCCGAGGACTTGTCATGGACCACACACATTGACAGTGTTGTGAAGAAGGCACGACAACGCCTCTACTTCCTCAGGCGCCTAAGGAAGTTCCAAGTCAGCCAGAAGATCCTTAGGAACTTCTACTCATGTACAATAGAGAGCATCCTGACCGGCAACATCACCTCCTGGTTTGGGAATAGCACTGCACAAGACCGTAGCAGACTACAAAGAGTGACACGTTCAGCCGAACGCACAATTAGAGGGGGGCTTCCCACCCTCCAGAACATTTACAACAAGCGGTGCAAGGGGAAGGCTAAGAGAATTATTAAGGACTCGAGCCACCCGAACAACTGCCTCTTTGAACTGCTGCCGTCAGGCAAGCGATACCGGAGTCTTATGGCGAGCACAGAAAGACTCAGAAGGAGCTTCTATCCCCAGGCCATCAGGCTGCTAAACGAACAATAATCGCTAAACGAACAATAATCACTATGCAACAACCATCAAATGCACACAGCACACACACCCACACGCACACACACACTCACTCAAACAAACAACACACTGCAGCACCCACTCTCCACACTTAGATCACACAAACACACTTACACTTTATATTTATTGATAAAGGATTTGCACTACAACTCGTACACCTACTGTGAATTGTACCTAAACTGCACCTCGTCCATTTATGCCTTGCACTATATAGTATTGTATATTAGTACACTGCACAGTATTGTATATTGTATGGTAACTACGTCTACGAACATTGTACATATGTCTAAACTGAACACTGTGACCTCTTTTTTTTCTTCTAATTTTTACTATGTTTTTATTTCATACTTATCTTGTCATGCACAGTCTCTGGAGCGCAACAGTAAGAAGCATTTTGTACAAAAGTATTCTGTACTTCTGTATGACAACTATTAAAGAAACTGAAACTGAACTGAAACACATCTAACAGAGACCTAACTAACACATCTAACAGACCTAACTAACACATCTAACAGACCTAACTAACACATCTAACAGAGACCTAACTAACACATCTAACAGAGACCTAACTAACACATCTAACAGAGACCTAACTAACACATCTAACAGACCTAACTAACACATCTAACAGATACCTAACTAACACATCTAACAGACCTAACTAACACATCTAACAGAGACCTAACTAACACATCTAACAGACCTAACTAACACATCTAACAGAGACCTAACTAACACATCTAACAGACCTAACTAACACATATAACAGACCTAACTAACACATCTAACAGACCTAACTAACACATCTAACAGACCTAACTAACACATCTAACAGAGACCTAACTAACACATCTAACAGAGACCTAACTAACACATCTAACAGACCTAACTAACACATCTAACAGACCTAACTAACACATCTAACAGACCTGACTAACACATCTAACAGACCTGACTAACACATCTAACAGACCTAACTAACACATCTAACAGACCTAACTAACACATCTAACAGACCTAACTAACACATCTAACAGAGACCTAACTAACACATCTAACAGACCTAACTAACACATCTAACAGACCTAACTAACACATCTAACAGAGACCTAACTAACACATCTAACAGAGACCTAACTAACACATCTAACAGACCTAACTAACACATCTAACAGACCTAACTAACACATCTAACAGACCTAACTAACACATCTAACAGACCTAACTAACACATCTAACAGACCCAACTAACACATCTAACAGAGACCTAACTAACACATCTAACAGAGACCTAACTAACACATCTAACAGACCTAACTAACACATCTAACAGACCTAACTAACACATCTAACAGACCTAACTAACACATCTAACAGACCTAACTAACACATCTAACAGACCTAACTAACACATCTAACAGACCTAACTAACACATCTAACAGACCTAACTAACACATCTAACAGACCTAACTAACACATCTAACAGACCTAACTAACACATCTAACAGACCTAACTAACACATCTAACAGAGACCTGACTAACACAACTAACAGAGACCTGACTAACACATCTAACAGAGACCTAACTAACACATCTAACAGACCTAACTAACACATCTAACAGACCTAACTAACACATCTAACAGACCTAACTAACACATTTAACAGAGACCTAACTAACACATCTAACAGACCTAACTAACACATCTAACAGACCTAACTAACACATCTAACAGAGACCTAACTAACACATCTAACAGAGACCTAACTAACACATCTAACAGAGACCTAACTAACACATCTAACAGACCTAACTAACACATCTAACAGACCTAACTAACACATCTAACAGACCTAACTAACACATCTAACAGACCTAACTAACACATCTAACAGACCTAACTAACACATCTAACAGAGACCTAACTAACACATCTAACAGAGACCTAACTAACACATCTAACAGAGACCTAACTAACACATCTAACAGAGACCTAACTAACACATCTAACAGAGACCTAACTAACACATCTAACAGACCTAACTAACACATCTAACAGAGACCTAACTAACACATCTAACAGACCTAACTAACACATCTAACAGACCTAACTAACACATCTAACAGACCTAACTAACACATCTAACAGACCTAACTAACACATCTAACAGACCTAACTAACACATCTAACAGACCTAACTAACACATCTAACAGAGACCTAACTAACACATCTAACAGAGACCTAACTAACACATCTAACAGAGACCTAACTAACACATCTAACAGACCTAACTAACACATCTAACAGAGACCTAACTAACACATCTAACAGAGACCTAACTAACACATCTAACAGACCTAACTAACACATCTAACAGACCTAACTAACACATCTAACAGAGACCTAACTAACACATCTAACAGATACCTAACTAACACATCTAACAGACCTAACTAACACATCTAACAGAGACCTAACTAACACATCTAACAGACCTAACTAACACATCTAACAGACCTAACTAACACATCTAACAGACCTAACTAACACATCTAACAGACCTAACTAACACATCTAACAGACCTAACTAACACATCTAACAGACCTAACTAACACATCTAACAGAGACCTAACTAACACATCTAACAGAGACCTAACTAACACATCTAACAGAGACCTAACTAACACATCTAACAGACCTAACTAACACATCTAACAGAGACCTAACTAACACATCTAACAGAGACCTAACTAACACATCTAACAGACCTAACTAACACATCTAACAGACCTAACTAACACATCTAACAGAGACCTAACTAACACATCTAACAGATACCTAACTAACACATCTAACAGACCTAACTAACACATCTAACAGAGACCTAACTAACACATCTAACAGACCTAACTAACACATCTAACAGACCTAACTAACACATCTAACAGACCTAACTAACACATCTAACAGACCTAACTAACACATCTAACAGACCTAACTAACACATCTAACAGAGACCTAACTAACACATCTAACAGATACCTAACTAACACATCTAACAGACCCAACTAACACATCTAACAGACCTAACTAACACATCTAACAGACCTAACTAACACATCGAACAGACCTAACTAACACATCTAACAGACCTAACTAACACATCTAACAGACCTAACTAACACATCTAACAGACCTAACTAACATATCTAACAGACCTAACTAACACATCTAACAGACCTAACTAACACATCTAACAGACCTAACTAACACATCTAACAGACCTAACTAACACATCTAACAGACCTAACTAACACATATAACAGACCTAACTAACACATCTAACAGACCTAACTAACACATCTAACAGACCTAACTAACACATCTAACAGAGACCTAACTAACACATCTAACAGAGACCTAACTAACACATCTAACAGACCTAACTAACACATCTAACAGACCTAACTAACACATCTAACAGACCTGACTAACACATCTAACAGACCTGACTAACACATCTAACAGACCTAACTAACACATCTAACAGACCTAACTAACACATCTAACAGACCTAACTAACACATCTAACAGAGACCTAACTAACACATCTAACAGACCTAACTAACACATCTAACAGACCTAACTAACACATCTAACAGAGACCTAACTAACACATCTAACAGAGACCTAACTAACACATCTAACAGACCTAACTAACACATCTAACAGACCTAACTAACACATCTAACAGACCTAACTAACACATCTAACAGACCTAACTAACACATCTAACAGACCCAACTAACACATCTAACAGAGACCTAACTAACACATCTAACAGAGACCTAACTAACACATCTAACAGACCTAACTAACACATCTAACAGACCTAACTAACACATCTAACAGACCTAACTAACACATCTAACAGACCTAACTAACACATCTAACAGACCTAACTAACACATCTAACAGACCTAACTAACACATCTAACAGACCTAACTAACACATCTAACAGACCTAACTAACACATCTAACAGACCTAACTAACACATCTAACAGACCTAACTAACACATCTAACAGAGACCTGACTAACACAACTAACAGAGACCTGACTAACACATCTAACAGAGACCTAACTAACACATCTAACAGACCTAACTAACACATCTAACAGACCTAACTAACACATCTAACAGACCTAACTAACACATTTAACAGAGACCTAACTAACACATCTAACAGACCTAACTAACACATCTAACAGACCTAACTAACACATCTAACAGAGACCTAACTAACACATCTAACAGAGACCTAACTAACACATCTAACAGAGACCTAACTAACACATCTAACAGACCTAACTAACACATCTAACAGACCTAACTAACACATCTAACAGACCTAACTAACACATCTAACAGACCTAACTAACACATCTAACAGACCTAACTAACACATCTAACAGAGACCTAACTAACACATCTAACAGAGACCTAACTAACACATCTAACAGAGACCTAACTAACACATCTAACAGAGACCTAACTAACACATCTAACAGAGACCTAACTAACACATCTAACAGACCTAACTAACACATCTAACAGAGACCTAACTAACACATCTAACAGACCTAACTAACACATCTAACAGACCTAACTAACACATCTAACAGACCTAACTAACACATCTAACAGACCTAACTAACACATCTAACAGACCTAACTAACACATCTAACAGACCTAACTAACACATCTAACAGAGACCTAACTAACACATCTAACAGAGACCTAACTAACACATCTAACAGAGACCTAACTAACACATCTAACAGACCTAACTAACACATCTAACAGAGACCTAACTAACACATCTAACAGAGACCTAACTAACACATCTAACAGACCTAACTAACACATCTAACAGACCTAACTAACACATCTAACAGAGACCTAACTAACACATCTAACAGATACCTAACTAACACATCTAACAGACCTAACTAACACATCTAACAGAGACCTAACTAACACATCTAACAGACCTAACTAACATATCTAACAGACCTAACTAACACATCTAACAGACCTAACTAACACATCTAACAGACCTAACTAACACATCTAACAGACGTAACTAACACATCTAACAGACCTAACTAACACATCTAACAGAGACCTAACTAACACATCTAACAGAGACCTAACTAACACATCTAACAGAGACCTAACTAACACATCTAACAGACCTAACTAACACATCTAACAGAGACCTAACTAACACATCTAACAGAGACCTAACTAACACATCTAACAGACCTAACTAACACATCTAACAGACCTAACTAACACATCTAACAGAGACCTAACTAACACATCTAACAGATACCTAACTAACACATCTAACAGACCTAACTAACACATCTAACAGAGACCTAACTAACACATCTAACAGACCTAACTAACACATCTAACAGACCTAACTAACACATCTAACAGACCTAACTAACACATCTAACAGACCTAACTAACACATCTAACAGACCTAACTAACACATCTAACAGAGACCTAACTAACACATCTAACAGATACCTAACTAACACATCTAACAGACCCAACTAACACATCTAACAGACCTAACTAACACATCTAACAGACCTAACTAACACATCTAACAGACCTAACTAACACATCTAACAGACCTAACTAACACATCTAACAGACCTAACTAACACATCTAACAGACCTAACTAACATATCTAACAGACCTAACTAACACATCTAACAGACCTAACTAACACATCTAACAGACCTAACTAACACATCTAACAGACCTAACTAACACATCTAACAGAGACCTAACTAACACATCTAACAGAGACCTAACTAACACATCTAACAGAGACCTAACTAACACATCTAACAGAGACCTAACTAACACATCTAACAGACCTAACTAACACATCTAACAGAGACCTAACTAACACATCTAACAGACCTAACTAACACATCTAACAGACCTAACTAACACATCTAACAGACCTAACTAACACATCTAACAGAGACCTAACTAACACATCTAACAGACCTAACTAACACATCTAACAGAGACCTAACTAACACATCTAACAGACCTAACTAACACATCTAACAGACCTAACTAACACATCTAACAGAGACCTAACTAACACATCTAACAGACCTAACTAACACATCTAACAGAGACCTAACTAACACATCTAACAGAGACCTAACTAACACATCTAACAGAGACCTAACTAACACATCTAACAGACCTAACTAACACATCTAACAGACCTAACTAACACATCTAACAGACCTAACTAACACATCTAACAGAGACCTAACTAACACATCTAACAGACCTAACTAACACATCTAACAGACCTAACTAACACATCTAACAGACCTAACTAACACATCTAACAGACCTAACTAACACATCTAACAGAGACCTAACTAACACATCTAACAGAGACCTAACTAACACATCTAACAGAGACCTAAC
>NW_028169483.1:0-2000 GCF_963971535.1 Notolepis coatsorum | reverse complement strand
CAAAGTTATGGAACACACTACCTATGGATATTAGGGAAGCTAGATCTCTTAATATTTTCAAAAATAAGCTAAAAACGTACCTCTTCACCATAGCCTTCTAATATACCCCGCTGTTGATTGTACTGTAGCACTATTTTACTCTGTCCATTCTATTGCATACTTTTACTATCTATTCTATTCTACTATTCTATTATTGCACTGTATTATTTTACTCTGTCTATTGCTTTTTATTACAGGTTCAAAACTGTCAGGTATTAAACTGTGTGGGTATCAAACAAGAGACTGTCAGGCTTTAAAACTGTGTAGGACCCAGGCCTAAACTGCACCCTGAGAGAGAGGTTTGCCCTGAGTGGGAGGTTCGAAGGGTCAAAGTGGGTATAAAACAGGAGGGAAGACTGTCAAGTTTTAAACTGTGGATACCAAACACGACTTGAACTGTTGAACAGTAATCCAGAACTATTTTATTGCACTGTCAAATATATATATTTTTTTATCTATTCGATCCCACAATTTTATTGCCCTGCACTATTGCACTATTTTACTCTGTATATTTTATCTTACTCTTTTTATTATTGTCTATTTAAAACTGAATCAAACCATAAACAAGATGGCCTGTTGGGATGTTAGATCCTAATGTGAAAAACTGTGATTTTATATGTCTGCACTTTATGTGCTCATTTTATGCCTGTCTTTTTTCTGTTGTGAAGCACTTTGAGCTGCAGTTTCTGTATGAAAGGTGCTATACAAATAAAGTTTATTATTATTATTATTATTATTATTATTATTATTATTATTATTATTATTATTATTATTATTATTATTATTATTATTATTATTATTATTATTATTATTATTATTATTATTATTATTATTATTATTATTAATATGACAATATTATACACCAAGAGTGGTCAATAGAGTATAGGCTATTGTGAAACATTGTAAAAAAGGGCAACATTGGATTACTGTAGTACAATACAGTAATGTGTCAGATCTGATAGGTATATAGATATATATACATTATATATATAGGACTTACTTGCACATAGTCACGGCGAATCTCCTTGATTCTGTCAGTGTTCCTGTCAAAAGGAACACTGTACACCTGCTTCACCTCATGGAATTGCGTTGGAGAACACGGCCCAGTGTGGATAAACTCACTGTTGCTATATATTTTGGAATAAGTGCACAACAGCCTTTGGAGTTTAGAAATGTGATTGGGAGTGTGTTCTGTGTGAACGCCAAGAGAGGGAATTCAGGAAGAGTGTGCAAGATACAGTATAGAGAATTGTGTGTAGAGTGTTGTGAAAAATGTGTGATTTGGAATGGGAATCTGAGTCTAAAGCAGAAAATGTGTTTGGAGTTTAGCAGAATTGGTTTAGCAGTTGGTAGATGAGTTTCAGGTTGTCCACGTTGATGTGTCTGATGTTCCAAATAATGTGTTTTAAACAATTGTGAAAAACTAATACATATTTACCCTTGAAATAAGTAAAAAAATATCTAGGGTTCTCTCTCCTGATTGGATAGAGTGAGAAGGGATACCAGCATATTTATTTTGTGTTTACTGCAGAGCGGAGGGACTGAGAGACCCATGTTACTAAGCAAACACTCTATATCAGTGATGGCTGTTGGAATGTAGAGCGGTCTGTGGTTTTTTCGTCCCTGCCCCTTGAAAGGTCTGTGTGCGCCACTGCGCCAGTGACGGCAGACTTCATCAATGGGCAATTTTAAATGGCGCGTGTGGAAAAGAGCAAGGTGAGATGTTAAACCTTTGAGTTGCAAGTAGAAACAGGAAGTGAGGCCACATAGGCCGACATCCTTTAAATACATATCAAGTGTTTAGAATGTTCAACGGCAGACCTTTAGTTACTATCAGGTTATTTTGTACTTTTATTTAAATTTGTAGTAAATCATTTGGATACGTCTTCCACCAGCTTTGTTCTCAACTCCTGTCATTGGGAGCAAAGCCTGAATGTCTATTTGTTTATGTTTGAATGACA
>NW_028169484.1:10000-20016 GCF_963971535.1 Notolepis coatsorum | reverse complement strand
GGGTTAACCCTTTCACAACCACACTACATGGGGTTAACCATTTCACTGCGACACTACAGAAGGTTAACACTTTCACTGCCACACGACAAAGGGTTAACCCTTCCACAACCACACTACATAAGGTTAACACTTTCACTGCCACACGACAAAGGGTTAACCCTTCCACAACCACACTACATAAGGTTAACCCTTTCACAACCACACTACAGAAGGTTAAACCTAACATTATGGGGACAAATATGGGTGTCCCCATAACACATTAGGTTATGGTTATGGTTATGGTTATATTATGGTTATGATTAGGTTATGGTTATGTTATGATTAGGTTATGGTTATGGTTAGGGATAAGGTTAGTTACAGAATGCATGTAAGTCTATGTAATGTCCCTGTATGTCACATAAACAAACATGTGTGTGTGTGTGTTTGTTTGTCTATCTGTCTATGCTTGCTTATAACGTAAGGTTATCCTATAACCCTAGCTATATGAGTATAGCGAGCACTCTGCTCTATTGGAACTATCCCTTTATCCATTCTAATAATGAATAACTTTCTCCACATGCACACACCTTAAGTGTGCCATTATTATAGGGCGGCTAGGTGGTGTAGTGGGCAAGGCACTCGCCACCAGTGTGGAGACGCTAGGATTCGCGTGTTCGAATCCAGCTCTCCACATTGTTTTCAGTTTAGCTGGTCGTCCGCAGTAATACACATTGGCCGTATTACGGGGAGGGAAAACTGAAGGGTGGGGATCGAACGTTGTGAACAAGCGACTCCTACAAGTCGGTTGGTGCGCCTGCGCAGTAGAATCAGGAAGTGTCGGGGGCAGCGTGACCTCCCACGCGTTACTCCTCGCCACTGAGAGATCGAGCTGCGCAGGTGAAAAGATGCGACTGCTGTTACCTCAAGTACCGGAGGGGACTTGTGCTATGTATGACTTAGTCCACATTGCAGCCGGCTTGTGGGAGGCAAGAAACAGCATTCGTGACAGGGGAGGGTTGAATTGGATGATACGAAATTGGGATGGGAGAAAATATAGAAAAATGGGAAAAAAAGTGGATCAAAAAAAAAAGTGTGCCATTATTATGTCACACTTAACATACTGTCTGACTAGCTGGACACAAGCCTCCTGTACAACATTACGATCTGTACAGGTAGTTTACCATCAGGCTGTGAAAGTTCTGGACAGGAAAACAAACAGCCACCACCATTGTTATAGCATAGCAAACCAGAACCTACTGAGCTGGGACAATCTTGTCAAATTCAAAGATGCCTGCCTTACCTATAAAATCCTACATGGCTTGGCTCCTCCCCCCCTCTGTACTTTCATAAAACAGAAAGCATCTGCTGATAGATATACCAGGTCTGTAGTCAGAGGGGACTGTGTAGTTCTGCTGACAGATATACCAGGTCTGTAGTTAGAGGGACTGTGTCGTCCCAAACAGGAGGTCTGCTTTTAGTCAGACAGCCTTTTCCGTGAGAGCAGCCCACACCTGGAACAGTCTGCCAACACGGCTCAGGGAGTATCAAAGTTACATCTCATTTAAAACTAACTTAAAATCATGGTTGAGAGATGGTCAAGTGTGCGACCATTTTAACTGAGGGGTTGTATTTTAATGTATGTATTTTAGTGTATTGTAACCTATACTGATTCCTACTGTGTTTTAATTATTGTACTATGTTTTTTAACTGAGGGGTTGTATTTTAATGTATTTATTTGTATGTATTTTAGTGTATTGTAACCTATATTGATTCCTACTGTGTTTTAATTATTGTACTATGTTTTAATTATTGTTGTGCTCATGTCACCTGCCCCAGAGACTACAGTTGAAAATTAGCCAACTTGGCTAAACTGGCTTATTTACAGTCAAATGTTCCTTAATATGCACTGTCTCTGTATTTTAAACCAATAAATACAAATACCTATTTACCTCCGCCTGGCCACACCCACATCCGCTCCTATTATAAGCGGGGCCATGGCCACACAATCAGCTCCTTCCCAAGTCTTTCACCACCGAAGGCAAAGACCATGGGGTCCTCAGTGAGTCAGAGCAGAGCGCTCGCTATACTCATATAACTAGGGTTATAGGATAACCTTACGTTATAGATCGTATAGCTTTACGCTCTGCTCTATTGGAACACAGGAGCTGAGCAGAGCGTAAAGCTCGACAGATGTACCCGCTGAGGCCCCCTACAACCATCAGAACCGGGGAGGACCAGAGCCCCCCGGCCCTCCCTAGTGGAGGACGGGAGGGAATCGGATCCGACTGTGCGAAGAGGGTTTAGCACCTCAAACGCACAGGGTGAGCAGACCGTGGGACTTACCTTTGTTCAGAAGGACCCGCGACCACTCAGGCGCGCATCCCACATGCCACTAGGGAACGGACGGGAAGCAAAACACCCCCGTCACAGCCCCCAACATCAAGGCTGCAGCAGCGTAGAGTGCGGAGGAGGTCCCAGCCCTAGGACAACTTGAGTAAACTGAATAAAGGGGGCCTGGTGAGGCCAACGAGGCAGCAGCATCGGGACCTCACCAGACGGTCACTGGTGACACCACCCCCCACATCGCCAGCGTATCGGACAGGGCCCAAATCAAGAGCAGGCCTTTCCCCCCTTGGCACGCCGCTCTGAAGCACTCTTCAAGAGGCTACCCCCCCACAACACTGCGGGGCCAGTCGGCGCACCGGGGAGACAACCCCCAAAGAGGTTGATCCCTCAATCCAGGCAACAGGACCTAAGAGCAGAACTCGACCTGTGCCTGGAGCACTGCGGACTAGACAGGCGCCTAAAGGGTCTACTGTGAGAACAGTATCCCGGCGGAAGGGGTGTTCGGTATGCTGTGCACCATGTCATAACCTCCACAAACCCGACCCCCCAATCCAGCAGGGTCGAGGTTCAAAGAAGAGGCTGACACAATTGGCAGATGTCATGAAAGATGCGGGTGCATACTCTCGGGGCAGACGGGGTCAAGCCCGGCCTCAACCCGAGAGTCGACTCTGCTACCAACACACCGGAGAACCAACCACCCCCCTATGTTTCGTTTAACAGGAGGCGGTTGTTCCCTTAACCCACAAAGAAAACTCAGAAACATAACTGCGTGTATACACAGGCTATACAAGCAGCACAAGTGTTTCAGTTTTCAAAGGGTTAACCCAGGCCAACAGGTCGACGAGAACGAGTTCGGACATGGGCCCGGCGGACCGGGACCTACACAGGGATGCCTAGAGGAGTTGACGACAACCTCCCCGCCAGCCCCCTCCCAGCCCCGTCCTAGCAGGGAGGGAGGGGTGAAACAAATGGAGAGGGACCAAGCCCCCTAACACAGCGCATGGTACAACACAGTATGGACCAAGCACGTCACTGTTAAGGGCAACCCGTGGTGGCATACACATGACACACACATCCACGACATCAATCCCTGCAATGCCCGGCCCAGACCCGGCATTTTCCCCCCGGAAAAGCACAAAGTCCTTCGGGGTACCAGAACAGCAGATCTGCGCCCCGGCGGACAACGGGTTAACTGACCTGGTCCGGCGTGACCAGAACCAGTCCTGCGTCCTAGTCACGCCGCCATCCCCAGTCCTAAGAGGGGGGTAGGTACGCGTGTCGATCCAAAACATCACAGAGGGCGCCACCAAGACGGTCAGTACGCAAATGCACTGCTCCTGGTGGCCCACCTCATGGCCGTGAGACCCCTCCGCCAATGTTTTGATCTACTCCGTCATCTCCCCCCGGAGATGCACGTGAGCCGGCGAGTCTAACCTAGTGCACTGGCGCTCGGTAGAGATAAAATCTCCTTCCCAGCCGCCCGCATAGAAAACGCTGTTTCTTCTATGAAGTTTACACCTATACCCTAAAGCAGTGGTGCCCAACCAGTTTAGGGCCTAAAGTAAAGAAAAAAAACACAGACCAAAGAGAGGGGCCAAAGGCCTTGGTACAAGAGCTATACATGTAAACTTCTGTAGGCTAACACCTAACCCAGTTGTGGACTCAATGCCACGTTTACTTAAACGTGAAAACATGATACACACAACCCTCTTTCACAATAAAAAAGGCAAAAGTTCACTCTCACTACTGCAAGAGGAACACCGTCTTTTATGACGAGAGAAGACATAAGTCCTCGACCAAGTGTTAACTACAGGCCTTGCTAAGTCATACATAATTGCGACCAAAAACGTTTCAGAGAAAACTGCACTCTCCCTAAGCAAGAGCACAACCCCAGCAGTAGCTGAGGGATTACACCGTATCCCCAAAAATATAGTGAATCGTTTTGTAAACAAAATCATATTTGACGACGCCAAAAGAAAAAACAGAGCCGTGACACCAGGTGCATGGCGCGCCAGATGAAGCACATACTTACCTGTAGAGTAAAAGCGTTACATCATGCACGCCAGCCACAGCCGATAACCTCGTTTGAAAACAGGTTTTATCCACGGCTCTGCTTATGTGTAAAAACTTGCCACTCGTTCTTTTTATCATTACCCTTAAGTAAAGAAAATAACAAGCTAAGAGAGGGACTCAGGCCCTCGATCACATGCCACTATGTACAGCGCTATAGGTTAACACCCAGCCAGTTGTGGACTCAGCCACGTTGTCTAAGCGTTACATGAACACACACACAACTTCACATCATACAACAAAAAAAAACAGTTCATTTTTACTCACGTAAAGATAACGCTGTTTTTAGGTAGAGAGAAAGACATAAGCCTCTGCCAATGCTAGAACCTAAGCTATACAAGATAGCGACCAAGACAATTTTCACACAGCACACGTCGTATCTCCAAATGCAGTGAAGTAACATATGTTTTGTTAAACAAAGACATCGTTATTAACCAAAAACATTCGGGAGGGGGAGGAAGGAAGAGTGGGGCAATGTCCTTCGGACATCTTACCTGCACCTCGTACGCAGGACGAAATGGCCGCAAACACAGGTTGGTCTACCACGTTGATGAGGCCTCACGCTGGCAGGGCCAGAAGCGGCGAAGGCTGCGGCCGGTCATGGCACAGGCGCGACGACATCTTCTTCCAGAGATGACGCCGTAGTCAGAGTGCCAGGGCCCGCTACCTCCTCACGGCTAGCGCCAATGGTTGTAGCATAAGCTAACAGCTAACTCCAGGCTAACTGATAGCATCAAGCTAACGTTTCCAGCCGACTAACAGTTAGCTTCTACCGGCTATCGATAGCAACTAGCTAACGCAGTAGCAAGCTAAGCAGCTACTCTGAAGCTGTATAACGTGAGAAATAGCGATACAGGCCAACACTTCTGACAGCCGCTGTCTTTTCTTCTTTTTATCCGAAGTAAAAAGGGAAAAAGGCAACACACGTCCCTCTCACAGAACGGTGTTTACCAGACACAGCGGCCACACAGCCGACCGCCTCCCGAGGCATAGTATCCAGCTGCAGAGCCGGAGACAACGCCGGCGGGGATTGCTCAGCGACACGCGCCCCAATGCGAAGCTGTTATGGTTTGACACCGACCCCAAACGCAAACGGCACAGAGAGAGTTGTTTCAGAGTTAGCCAAAATCAAGGGCGTGTTTATTTACTGAGTAAACAGAAAGAATTTGGTGGAGAACAGAACAAACTGGGAAACAGGCATGTGAGGAATGTTTTGCTGCTCTGCAGCTTCTCCCGGGGGGTTACGTTTGTGGAATCTGTCCGTGACGTCTGAGCCGCTCTGCAGATCCTCCCAGCATATACTCCGGGGTGGAGGCGGATAGGGAGAGAGAGAGTCCGAGTTAGCTCAGTGCACAATTGAAAACTGACAGGTGACTGGTGAAGTGACTTGTCCAAACAATAAATCCAAGTGACAGAATCTTCGGTGTGAAACACACAGTGAGCAGT
Organism: Notolepis coatsorum; assembly: GCF_963971535.1. Lineage (NCBI taxonomy): Eukaryota > Metazoa > Chordata > Actinopteri > Aulopiformes > Paralepididae > Notolepis > Notolepis coatsorum. Next base: position 14,175 of record NW_028169484.1, on the reverse strand, counting down.
GTCCAAACAATAAATCCAAGTGACAGAATCTTCGGTGTGAAACACACAGTGAGCAATGTCCAAACAATAATTCCAAGTGAGAATATCCAACAGGCAAAAAGGGTGAGAACAGTCTGAACGAAAAAACAGGATCTCTTCAGTGCTTTAACACACACAAAAAACGATTGAATCCAAAAGACTGTCTTACAAAAAACTCACCAGAGCGCAGCGTGTGAAGCGGGCGGATCAAACAGGGCGAGCACTTCGTAACGGGGAAGCAGGTTCTCCAAACGGAATATTTCTCGAGAGTCCTGGGAGGCAAAGAACAGGGAAAGCAGCGACGGAAGGAACAGGCAAATGCAGAGAATATTTCAGAACGATCCAACATCAATAATAGGGGGATCAGGGTATATAAAGCCAAGGGGTGCTTAATGACAAGCTGTGACAGCTGCGGGATGAAATTGATCATTGCTCCAGAAGCGTGTGGGTAGGGGAGCACCAATCAAACGGCATCTACAGGAAGAAGCGTGTGGAGAGGAGAATGCAATTAATTAACCGAAATACCTTAAAGGAACAGAGCGAGTGGGTGAGCAGCGGACAAAACCTCACAGAAGCGCCGGTGGAGGTCAGAATGATCATCATCTTCTAGACTCTCCGGTGGTGAAGACATTATCGCTTTATTTTCTCGAAAAATAGTGAGAGAGAAAACAAAGATACAATGTCAACGCACCTCCTCTTCTCTTCAACAAACTTTGGCACTAAGCTTAAAGTGGTGTATTACAGACACTTTCAGTGGTGAAAGTAGGGAAGGAGCTGATTGTGTGGCCACGACCCCGCGTATATAGGAGCGGATGTGGGTGTGGCCAGGCGGAGGTAAATAGGTGTGTGCATGTGGAGAAAGTTATTAATTATTAGAGTGGATAAAGGGATAGTTCCAATAAAGCAGAGCGTAAAGCTATACGATCTATAACTATACATATCATGCATTATTATTGTGTGATACTGTGGTTTGTTTAGGTGCCAGCATGAGTGTGATTCTGGACCTGCCGTATGCAGTTTGCATCTGGATCTCAGCAGCCGTGGCCATCACCTACACCCTGCTGGGAGGGCTGTACTCAGTCGCCTACACCGACGTCATACAGCTCATCCTCATGTTCGTCAGTCTAGTGAGTTATCATCAACCATTTGTGTTTATTAATGTGTTCGCTAACCGATCTGCTGGCAGAATCTCAAGCTAAATCAAGAAGATTTTAGGAGTATTAGGGAAGCTACTCTGAAAGCATTTAATTAAAAAAAGAAAAAAAATGTTGAATGATCTTTTTCCTCCTTCTTTTTCCGATTTTCTCCCCTCCCAATGTTAGTCGTTATGCCAATTCCCAATCCCCTTCCTGGTCGTTGCGCACTCTACCCCCTACCGTCGGTCTGGGAGGGTGGAGACTATCACATGCTTCCTCCGACACATGTGTACCCAGCCCACCGCTTCTTTTCACCTGGCAGCGCGGACTCTCACTGGGGGAGTGTAACGTGTGGAAGGTCACACTACCTCTCCTAGATCCTTCCCTCGCTGTGCAGGCGCCCCAACCGACCTGTAGGAGTCGCTGTTTACAACGACTAGGACCCACCCTCGCCCCGCTAATACTGCCAATTGTGTTAGTGTGGACGGTCGGCCAACCCGGAAGCACCACAGCTGGATTCGATCCCACTATCTCTGTGGTGGTAGACAGACGCTTAGTCCGCTGCGCTACCCGGCCGCCCTTAGCATTTAATTTAATTTAATTTCAAACCTTTATTTCAACTCTGAGACACTGAGGTTACCCTCCTCGAAGTCGAAGTGTCCTTGAGCAAGACACTTGGCGGCACGGTGGTGTAGTTGGTTAACCCTTGAGTCAACCTTTAAAAAACCCACTACCTGTCTCCCTAGTGACCGAAACTGCGATCTCAGTAAAACATATCTTTTTCATGTATTGTTCCAATTTTCTTTCATGAATATCATTATTTTTTTTTTGATCCACTTTTTCTCCCATTTCTATATTTTCTCCCATCCCAATTTTCGTATCATCCAATTCAACCCTCCCCTGTCACGGACGCTGTTTCTTGCCTCCCACAAGCCGGCTGCAATGTGGACTAAGTCATACATAGCACAAGTCCCCTCCGGTACTTGAGGTAACAGCAGTCGCATCTTTTCACCTGCGCAGCTCGATCTCTCAGTGGCGAGGAGTAACGCGTGGGAGGCTCACGCTGCCCCCGACACTTCCTGATTCTACTGCGCAGGCGCACCAACCGACCTGTAGGAGTCGCTGTCCACAACGCCCGATCCCCACCCATCAGTTTCCCACCCCCTAATACGGCCAATGTGTATTAGTATGAACGACCAGCTAAACTGAAAGCAATGTGGAGCGCTGGGCTCGAACTGACGAGCCCAGCGTCTCCAGCATTTCGTGGCGAGTGCCTTGCCCACTAATGAATATCATTATTAACTTCAGTCCTCACCATACATATCGGATTTTAACCATTTCTTAAATTAGGGTTAGGGTTGGGGTTAGGGGGTTAGGGTTACCCTAACCCTAACCCTAACTCTAACCCTAACCCCCTAACCCTAACCCTAACCTGTCCAGTTCTGCGACTAGGGTGAAAGGTGTGACACTTGTTGTTCACGCGTAGTGATTGTTTAAAAAAAAAAAAACATGGATTATTGTAATGTGAGTCCAAGATGTGATACTGAGCAACTTTTTTGGCATAATACATAAAATCTAGCCAACGCTATCCACAAACACACGTAAAGAAAACCCTAACCCATTTGACCAGTTCTGCGACTAAGGTGCCTCGAGGGTTAACACTGTCGCCTGACAGCTAGAAGGTCCTGGGTTCGATTCTCGCTTGGGGGCCAGGTTGCCAGGTACCCAGGTGGGGTATCTCCCAGGGCTTTCTGTGTGGAGTTTGCATGTTCTCCCCCTCTGTGCTCGCAAGGGTTTCCCCCCCGATAAGATAAACCCCAATGGAAAAACATTCAGAACAGATCGCTAACGCTGTCGTGTCCCTGACGAAGACGGGCAGGAGCACTTGGATTGGTCCCCGGGCGCGGCGCTCGCTGCAGCCCATGTCTGCTCCCGGCTGCCCTTGGGGGGGGGAGGACGACGGGATGGGAGGTGCAGAGAGACATTTCATTCAGCGACTCAGTGCATGTGTGTGTGTGTGTTCCTGTGGGTCGCCCATCGCATGTGTGTGTGTTAAAAATCTGCATGACAAATAAAGACTTCTTCTTCTTCTTCTTCTTCTTCTTCTTCTTCTTCTTCTTCTTCTTGTTAACCCCTAATTGATCCAGATGAGCAAGTTGGCACCTTGCATGGTCGCCTCCGCCGTGAATGTGTGAGTGAATGGGTAAAATGTGAGGAACAAAAATGTATAAAGCGCTTTGGATAAAAGCTGTTATATAAATGCCGCCATTTCCCTGATATCTGTTGGTTGCTCCTCGTCTCGTAGTGGCTGTGTGTCCCTTTCGTCCTGGGGAACCCGAGCTCAGTGGACATCACCAAGACGGCCTTCAACCACACCTTCCAGGCCCCCTGGGTCGGCTCACTAGACGCCGGAAAAGCCGGGAGGTGGATCGATAATTTCTTACTGTTGGTGAGTAGAAGACGCTGTGGTAGAACCCCCCCCCCCCTAATCAATACCCTCCCTTTGTCCCCTTTGTCTCCTTTTTTTTACCTTCATTTAACCAGGAAGTCCCATTGAGATACAAGATCGCTTTTGCAAGGGAGACCTGGCCAAGATGACAGCAATAACATTTGCAATATATCAGACAGCAATAAAATGTGCGATACATCACACAAGAACATAATAAAAGTGTATGTATACAATATACAATACATCACATGTAAACACAAAAACACAAAGCAGAATAGTTTACATAATAGTAAAAAGTGTATGACAGTATAATACAGGGTAATACAGTAATTTTGCAGTTTTCTAGTTGGGACCCGACTACAGAAAGCAGCAACATTCTTCTTGTAGGAAGTTTTGTAATACAGATTTAAATTCGCAGAGAGAGAGACCAGGGTATCTAAGTGGATATGGTCCTGTAGCCCTTCAAGTCAGCAGGGACGGAGCCAGTGGACAGGGAAGAGTTAATGATGTCTACCATGAGAGGACAGAGGGCGGGCAGGCCAGCCTTCACCAGGGTGGTGGGCATGGGGTCC
>NW_028169484.1:0-5000 GCF_963971535.1 Notolepis coatsorum | reverse complement strand
AATAAAAACCATGCTTTAAAAAGACTCTGATAAAAAGGAGGCATTCCACACCAATTTTCAAAATTGCAGTCAGTTAAAAAAAGAGATGCATCCAACCCCACCCCTCCCACTCTCTTTAAAATGGAACACATTACATGTTTCCAGACAACATTGTCACCTCCTATTAAAAACCGCTGGATATGCTGCAATCTAAAAGCTGCCTTTCTACTCTCCAGGTGCACTAAACCTTGACCCCCCTCCTCCTTCGGCAGATAAAGTACACTCTGTGATACCCAATGCAAATTGTCCCAGAAAAACCGAACCATCACAGACTGCGCTTTTCCTAGTAATCCAGCAGGGGGCTCCAGACATCTTAGTTTGTGCCAGAGAGTTGATGCAACCAAATTATTAATGATCAGAGCCCTCCCTCTGTAAGACATTTGGGGTAACAGCCACCTCCACTTGTTCAACTTCCCCTCTACTTTTTCTACCATTCCTTCCCAGTTCTTCTGTACCATCTGATCATCACCCAAGTAAACCCCAAGGTACTTCAAACCCCCCCTCTTCCAGCATAAACCTCCTGGCAACTGAGGAAGACCTGTCGCCCACCTCCCAACTGCTACAGCCTCACTCTTTGCCCAGTTCACTTTCGCAGCTGACATCTTTCCAAAATGTTCAACAATGTTGCCCAAAACTGTCACATCTTGCTGATTTTTTATGATCACAACAATATCATCAGCATATGCAGATAAAATAAAATGCGTATTAAAATCAGGTAAAAACAGGCCATTTATGTTAGAACGCACATTGTGCAACATAGGTTCAATGGAAAAAGCATACAGCATACCAGACATAGAACAACCCTGTCTTATACCCCGAGTTGCTTTAAAAGGCGCACTCAAAACACCATTAATTTTCAGCACGCTCTCAATGTCTTTATACATCACCTTAATCTTGGCAATGAATCCAGGGCTGAGGCCAAACCTTTCTAATACTTTCCACAGGTACTGGTGCTCAACCCGATCAAAGGCCTTTTCCTGGTCCAAAGAAACCAGACCCGCATCAAAACCCGCTGAACCAGAGACTTCCAAAAGATCTCGAATTAATGACACATTGTCAACAATGGACCTGCCAGGCACACAGTACGTTTGTGTCCTGTGGATGACCTGGTCCATCACCTTTTTCAGTCTGTTGGCTAGTACTTTAGACAGCAGCTTATATTCGCAACATAAAAGCGACACTGGTCTCCAGTTCTTTATTTCTTGGAGGTCTCCTTTTTTGGGCAACAGAGCCAGAACTGCTCTCCTGCAACTCTGAGGCAGCAAAGAGTCCTCAAAACTCTCATTAAAGACCTCCAACACATCCTCCTTCAGTTCATTCCAGAAAGCTCTATAGAACTCTGGTGGGAGCCCATCTATCCCAGGAGCCTTCCCCCCCTGCATGCTCTGCAGTGCCACGTCCACCTCCTCTGCTGTCAAAGGGTCCTCCAACTCCTTATTGCTCTCCTTTGAAACAATAGGTAGACCACTGCAGAAAGATTCAAACGCCAGTTCATCCTCCTCATATTCACTTTTAAACAAGTGAGCATAAAAATCAACAGCCCTCCGCCGGATATCTCTCGCTTCAGTTAGAACCTGCCCTGTATCCGAACGGAGAGCATGGATGAACCTGCTCTGTCCATTCTTTTTTTCCAGACTGAAAAAGAACTTTGATGGTGAATCCATCAGCGCAACATTCTGAAAACGTGACCGGACCAGCGCCCCCTGTGTTCTAGTGCCCAACAAGTCTGCCAGATTTCCTGTGGACTCCGCAGAAGCCTGCAGCTCCACTATCTCAATCTCCAGATCTCTCATAGATTTGGTGATATCACAAGAAACACTGAGAGCGTACTGTTGACAAAGCTGTCGAATCTCCACTTTCCCACAATCCCACCACTGTTTCAAGGATGCAAAATCCCCTTTCCTGGTTCTAAAAATCTTCCAAAAAAATACAAAAGTTTCCTTAAAATTCACATCCAAAAGCAAAGCCGTGTTAAAATGCCAGTACGCAGACTTGTGTTTAACATTTGCAATAAAAACATTGCATGATACCATTGAATGATCAGAAAAACCTACAGGTATTATCCTGCACTCCTTCACAGTACTAAAATGATGTTTAAAACAATAAAACCTATCTAATCTGGCCATAGAAAAACGACTCTCTCTACAATGAGTCCAAGTGTATTGTCTTTGTTTATCATGGATTCCCCTCCATACATCAATTAAATCATTATTGTTCACAAGCTGCTTCATAGCTTGTTTTGAAGCAGGATGTGGTTCACTGTGATTCCTATCCATCTGATCATTCTCCGTACAATTAAAATCCCCCCCCAAAAATAAAAAATCTTCAGGCTCACACTGACCTAAAACACCTCCAATTTCACTTAAAAACTGAACCCTGGTAGATCCTACATTTGGAGCATAAACATTTACAAAAACAATATTAAAAAGCTCATATTTGGCTTTAACTACCAACAACCTACCCACAATACTCTCTTCCACAACGAACGATTTTGGCATAAAATTCCTGGAGAAAAGGACAGCCACACCTCCACTACTGTTGCTTAAGTGGCTTAAAACAACTTCCCCATCCCATTCTCTCCTCCAGTCAATTTCATTTAAAGGGTCACTGTGCGTTTCTTGAATCATCATTACATCACATCTCTTCAATTTACAGAGTTCAAACAAGCTTGCTCTCTTCCTCATATCTCTGGCTCCATTTATATTGAGTGTGGAAACCTTTATATTACTCATGATCTCTAAAAGGAGTGTACAACAGAAAAAAACACACTGGAAGTGTCCTAAACTACCTGGATTCTGGTTTCCCTTCATTGTGTGTTTTATTGTGCTTCTGTACAATTTTCTTCAACCTATAAACCTCCTGGTTAGTGTACCCCCCCCTTATTCCTTGTTTTCATTTGAATTTTTGCTGAATTATAAAACATCTCCTCATCTTCAAAATAATCTCCAATTTCTACTTTCTTCATGTTCTTTGATTGTTGCAAGAATTTTTGAATCTCTTTGACTGTATACCGTTTCTTCTGTTGTGATTCAGGCACTTGTGAATCAGTGAGAAACTCATCTTCTTCACTACTTGTTTCAACATCCTCCTCACCCTCCTCCATACTGGACAAATACTCTCCTTCCTCATCCTGCTCCACCTCCTCCTGACTCCCTTTGACAACACTTTCCTCTCCTTGTCCAGCCTGAGAGCCACTATTGTCACTTCCCTCCCTTTCAACTGACTCAGGTATATCCTCCCCCCCCCCACCACTGTTGTCATCCAATGTCCTACTATTCACAGTATTCACCACATTCAACCCTTCCTCCACTATCTCACTGTCAATTGTTGTCACTTTCTCCACTGTCTGGCTGTCGTCATTAACCACCACATTTGGATTCCCCCCCTCTAGTCCACTGTCACCTGTTGACCCATTTTCAACTGTCTGGCTGTTTTCATTAACCACCACATTCGTTGTTCTCTTTCTCCGACGCGGTAATGGAAGGACCAAACCACCACTGTTCTCCCCTGTTACCCCACAGTCACCACTGGTTGAGGGGGGGGCAGCGTCCCTCACTCCTCCCTCATCTGTACCAAGGCTCTGCTCTGTACCTGCCGCCCCTGCTCCGCGGCCCTGCAACTGGACACTATCAGCTGCACTGCCGGTGGTCTGCAGAGGGATACTATCAGCTGCACTGCTGGCAGTCTGCAGCGGGACCCTGTTTACACTGCTCTCAGCTCTGCGCGTCCACACCCCTCCCACCTCCACATCTGCGCTGAGCCCAGCACTGCGCACCGAGTTCTGGGGCTGCGCTCCACCTGGGGCTGGCGGAGGTCGCCTCGCCCCTCTCCCCGCACAATCGCGCGAAAAATGCCCGTCCTCCCCGCACTTGAAACACCTCCCCGAATTGCCAGAACTAACAAAAACCACGTAATCAAACTCATCAACTTTTATTTTAAAAACCAACTCAAGCTCCTCTCCGCTGTTGTTCAGAACCATTAAAACCTGTCGCCTGTGTGAGACAACATGCTTTAAAAGCGGAGATTTACATCCCGACGACATTTTTTTTATAGGTGAAATTATCTTCCCATGTCGTGATAATTGATTTATCAAAAGTTCATCACTGATGAACGGCGGAACGTTGGAAATAAAGACATTTCTGCCTGGTGTGGAGAGAGACTCCACCGCAACAAAAACCCCATCCACACTAATTCCTGATTGAACCAGTGTGTGCACCTTGTCCAATGAATCAAGGAAAATCACAATCGAACCATTCATTTTCGCAGCTGATTTAATGCTTCTGTGTCCGACAATATTTCCAACTGCCAAACTGCAGTTCTCTACTGACACATTAGGAACAGATATCTTAATGCCATTCTTTCTACTGATTTTTGAAAAATCCATATTAGCGTTTCACGTCAGCCAGCAGCACAGCCTGGCCGACTGCCAACCAAACAAAGCACTCCCACTTAACCCTATACACACCAAAACACCCAGCAAACCAACACTATACTTACAATACAATATCCCATAAACAAATTAACAAAATAGATAGATAAAGATAGAAAAAAACTCACTATACCTCCACACCTCCAATCTCCAATCTCTCCAATCTCATACCCAGCATGCACTGAGAGAGAGAGAGAGAGAGAGAGAGAGAGAGAGAGAGAGAGAGAGAGAGAGAGAGAGAGAGAGAGATGCAGTAAACTTCTCACTACAAGCTAGCAGTCGACAAAAAAAAAAAAGGCAGGTCAATTGCCTGCTGTTGCCTTTGTTGTTGTTAAATTTGTTCAGTGATGTTTGTTCATTGATTGAATACCTTTATACCTTATAAGAGGGAGACAGAGAGAGAGACAGGGAGAGAGAGAGAGAGAGAGGCAGGGAGAGAGAGACAGATAGACAGGGAGAGAGAGAGACAGGGGGAGAGAGAGAGACAGAGACAGATAGAGAGAGAGAGAGACAGAGAGACAAATAGAGAGAG
>NW_028169485.1:5000-14195 GCF_963971535.1 Notolepis coatsorum | reverse complement strand
GCTAGAAGGTCGTGGGTTCGATTCCCGCTTGGGGACCAGGTTGCCATGTTGCCAGGTACCCAGGTGGGGTATCTCCCGGGCCTTTCTGTGTGGAGTCTGCATGTTCTCCCCCCCTCTGTGCTCGCAAGGGTTCCCCCTCCCGATAAGATAAACCCAATGGAAAAACATGCACAACAGATCGCTAACAGCTGTCGTGTCCCTGACGAAGACAGACAGGAGCACTTGGATTGCGCGCCGCAGCCCTTGTCTGCTCCCAGCTGCCCTTGGGGGGGAAGGATGACGGGATGGGAGGTGCAGGGAACATTTCATCAGCGACTCAGTGCATGTGTGTGTGTGTGTGTGTGTGTGTGTGTCGCCCATCGCATGTGTGTGTGTTAATCTGATGACAAATAAAGATTTATACTATCTTGTGTACAGAATGCATGGCGTAACCGTGCATACACACACACACACACACACACACACACACGGAATGATGCAACACGGCTAATCCATCTTGTGAGATGTGTCATGTCATCACACGTCGAGGTTCACTGGGTTCTTCTCACATACTTTTGGTTCTCTGTTTCATTTGTCATTTTACGACGTTAATGACAGGATGTGTCTCGTTAGGCGAAGCCTCTCTGACACGTCTCGTAAGTGAGGCGTCTTGTAAAAACGAGGGAGACCTTAACTGAGGCCTTCTTCGAGGATAAACAAGGTTTGAAGGAACGTGTAAAAGTATAAAATCCAAGGTTCTGGCTTGACCGTGAGATGAATAGATTGTATTTTGAGGGATTAGATACATAACGTTATTTTTTGTTTGTGGTGAAAAATACCTGTTTCGGACAGCATGACAAATCAATTTTTTTCATTCTTTTAATACGTCATAGTTTATTTTATTATAAAAAAATATTGTATCTCTCTTTCTCAGATTTTTTCTCTGTTTTCTCCCCGTCCCAATTTAGTCGTTGTGCCAATTCCCCCCCTCCCCCCCCCCTACCTGGTTGTTGTGCGCATGTCTCTCCTACTGGTCGGTACAAGGGAACCCTGAAGTATCCGCACGCTTCCTCCGACACATGTGGAGACAGCCAGTGGCTCTCTTCTCACCTGGCAGCGAGGACTCTCATTGGTGAAGTGTAACGCTGCCTTCCTCAAGTCCTGCCTCCGCTGAGCAGGCGCCCAGACCTGACCTGTAGGCGTCGCTAGTGTCCACAACGCCAGATTCCCACCCACGGCTTCCCTCCCCCTAACCCAGCCAAACGAGTTAGTATAGCGATCAGCCCAAGCCAAGGCAATGCTGACTCCGGGAGTCGAGGCCGCAGCCTAATACGTCATAGTTTGACACTTTTAACTTCATACTCTTGTATACTTGTACACATCAGGAGAAGGAATTCCTTTTGTTTTTCATCCTCCCTTTAGTTGTTCTCTGCTCATGAAAACCTTTGCATTTTTTGTATCCTGACCCACTCCGATCGACCTATCGCAAGCCCCATCCTCTTCTCCTGATCCTCCGATCACAACAGTTTTTTTTTCTCTCGACGTTGGAAATCATTTTTACCTCCCTTGTGAGTCACAAAGATTGATTAATAGATAGACAGATAAACAGACCACAAGGAATGTGGCCACTATAAACTCTTAAACCAGATAACTGAAACAAGAGGTACTCCTGGTTCTCATGGTTTTATTATTTAAGCTAGCTGGCTCTTCAATTGTGAGCCAATGACATCTCTAACAACAACACAACTTGTCTCTCAAACAGGATGGAATCCATATTTGTGTGTGTGTGTGGTGTGTGTGGTGTGTGTGTGTGTGTGTGTGTGTGTGTGTGTGTGGTGTGTGTGTGTGTGTGTGTTGCTGTGTGTGTGTGTGTGAGTGTGTGGTGTGTGTGTGTGTGTGTGTGTGTGTGTGTGTGTGTGTGTGTGTGTGTGTGTGTGTGAAATAACATTGACCATGATAATGTGTTTAAAAGATATCGGGGCTTAGCATCAGTAAGGCTCTAAGCTACATCTCTCTCTCTCTCTCTCTCTCTCTCTCTCTCTCTCTCTCTCTCTCTCTCTCTCTCTCTCTCTCTCTTCTCTCTCTCTCTCTCTCTCTCTCTCTCTCTCTCTCGTCTCTCTCTCTCTCTCTCTCTCTCTCTCTCTCTCCTCTCTCTCTCTCTCTCTCTCTCTCTCTCTCTCTCTCTCTCCTCTCTCTCTCTCTCTCTCTCTCTCCAGCCTGCACACACACACTAACCTCTTCTTTCATCATGGTGGTCAGAGTGACCTCTGGATTATATTAAAGGAGGAATGCATCACTTAACAATATCAAATTATGTGTGCGTGCGTGTGCTATAAACATGGGCTCATAGATAGGACACAATCGGCAGCTGCAGAATGTGAATGAAGTCATCACAACGCATGCACACACACACACGCACACACACACACACCACACACACACGCACACACACACACACACACCACACACACACACACACACACACACACACGCACACACATTATCCCCCGGCCATTATGGCTCTGTGACAGTGTGTCTCTCGTAGAGTGGCGCTCCTTAGTGAAGTGTTTAGATCCTGCGTCAGAGTGTTCCCTCTCAGTCTCCATGCTAATTCCTGCTATTATCCAGGTTCTTCACACTCCTTTGTGGCTGGAAAGATGGTAAAAGTGGCCTCCTATTTTCAACAGCCTCCACGTCTTAAGCTCCACTTATCTGTGTTTGACAACTAGGTAGTAGAGTTTGAACTACCCCCCCCGAAAGGTAATGGTAATGAATACAACTGTGTAGAGGAAATGCTTCATGGCAAACGATGCTCTTAACAGCTACAACAAGGGTTTAGCTCATTTGCTGTGTCGTCTTTAGCGTTTGGCTCCTCCTCCTCCTGATGGGGTTTTATTTGTGCCTATGATTAGTGGTTGATTAGTGTGTATTATTGACGCTTATGCTTATATTAACGTCTTTTTTTTGGTTGCGATTCTACTTGTCTGATTCAGATTCAGATTATTTTATTGTCACAGCTTTAATGTACATTCAGAAAACGTGAGATGCTTGTTTTCCCCTGGCTCCTCAATCGTAGTAGTTTGGTAGACAACAATACACAATGAAATGATACAATACAAGGTAATAATATATCTTATACAGTGTAAGTAGCAGCACCAGTGTGTGTGTAATAAGTGTGGTGTGTAAGTCACTTAAGGTGCTTTTGTGTGTGTGTGTATGAAAACGATTTTGATCTTTTTCGTTTTCATTTAAAAAAAGGTTTCCGTAAAAACAAAAACGTCTCAAGATAATAAGTGCGTGCCACACGTTTACAAAAATAAATGTCTTTCCTGTTTTACACGTCGCTCTTTTATTTTGAAAACCCCCGACCGGAAGTGTTGTCGTTGTTTACGATAACTTGAGCGACTTAACGTTAGTTTTCAAAGGAGTGGAGAGAGAGACAGAGACCGCGGCTCAAACTACCTGTGTTGTATTAAAGTAATTGATTGATGTTTAACTTGTCCCTGTGTCCAAACGTTGTCTGTATTTAACGTTACCTCAGGATACCGCTGTCTATTGTATTTAGTTGGTTAGCTATTTAGCTAATGGTGATAGTATTTTGAATAGCATCAATGCTAGCTGGCTGGCTACAGCTTTATTTACTAAATTATGGAGGCTTTTTAATCGTCAAGGTAAGAGAGGATTTGTCATGATCAACTGAAGGCGTATGCTATGGAACAATATGTGCTTGGCTACTACTTGGGTTTTCAGAAAACTAACACACACACACTGCTCTGTTCATTCTATTTTTAAAATACGTACATTATCTACATTTATTTAGACTTAACATTATTTAAATATTGAGTGCAACTGTGGTGGATTAACGTAATTCAGTGAGTTGGAACTATATATGGGTTGGCGGGTCCGCAGGACACTTTAGCATGTGGCACCACTACCTTCCGACCTTCTCGACTCTTAACGTTAACCGGAGTTGAATCGAGTTGATAACATGCAGTGGAAAAGCGGTTAATAGTCCCTGGTTGAGTTAATAGTAAACATAGTTGTATGTTTAGCCTTCTTGGATGTCGATCCAGGACTAACGAGACGTCAGGTCACCGTATGTCTGTCTGGAATCCTCTTTAGTTTCCAATTCTCCAGCCTTACAGCTTTATTAAGCTCCTTGATAATAAGAAGAAAAAAACACAAACAGCGGGGAGTAGGGATGTGTGGTGCGTGGGCAAGGGTTTCGCCTGTCTAGTCGAGAGAGAGAGAGAGAGAGGAGAGAGAGAGAGAGAGAGAGAAGAGAGAGAGAGAGAGAGAGGAGATGAGAGAGAGAGAGAGAGAGAGAGAGAGAGAGGGAGAGAGAGGGAGAGAGAGAGAGAGGGAGAGAGAGGGAGAGAGAGAGAGAGAGAGAGAGAGAGAGAGAGAGAGAGAGAGAGGGAGAGAGGGAGAGAGGGAGAGAGGGAGAGAGGGAGAGAGAGAGAGGGGAGAGAGAGAGAGAGAGAGAGGTTATTGAAAGGTGACAGTGATGAAAGCTGGGTGGATCTGTGGGAGTGAACGGCACGGACCGGCATCTGGGCACTTTTGAACAGAGCAGAGTGGAAAGTAACAAAGTACTTTTACTCAAGTACTGTACTTTACTATAGATTTTTTAAGTATGAATGAGTGAATTTATTTTTGTGTCTGTTGGCTGCTCCAATGGGATTATTCAGACACATTAATACAAATGCAATTAAGAGATACAGATTATACAGACTAAAACAGACAAAAATAAAGAGTTCATTCAGGAGAGAGAGAAAGAGAGAGAGAGAGAGACATACAGGTAGACTTTGGAGAATATGGACAGAATTATCCCCCTACTATGCACATGTTACTCATTCCTTAAGTACTTGTACTTCTTTACTTGTGTGATTGCAGTTCAGGGAAATCTTTTTACTTCTAAACCCAACTGCGTGTCAAAGAAAATATCCAACTTTTTTCTCTTGTTACATTTAATTGATTGGCTTCAATACTTTCACTTAGGTCAGAAACGATGAAAACATAATACATCATATGCCAATACATTACGGAAAACAGTCAATACTAACACATAGTAGGCACAATTTAAGAAGCTAGGTGAAGGGCTACATCTGTTCCTCCCTCCCAATCAACCTGGACCCTCTGCAATTTGCATATCGCCCCAACAGGTCCACGGAGGACGCCATAGCCCATGTGCTGCACACAGCAGCATCACATCTGGACAAGAGGAAGGGGAACTATGTGAGAATGCTGTTCATCGACTACAGCTCAGCATTCAATACCATAGTCCCCTCCAAACTCATAGCCAAGCTCAGGGACCTGGGCTTGAACTATGACCTGTGCCAGTGGGTCCTGGACTTCCTGACGGGCAGACCCCAGGTGGTAAGAGCGGCAACTGCACCTCCTCATCCATCACGCTCAACATAGGGGCCCCCCAGGGCTGTGTTCTGAGCCCCCCTCCTCTACTCCCTGTACACACATGACTGCGTAGCACAAGCGGAACAACAACACCATCATCAAATTTGCTGATGACACAGTAGTGGTGGGCCTGATCTCTGCCAACGACGAAAGGGCCTACCTGGAAGAGGTAGAGAACCTGTCACAGTGGTGTCAGGAGAACTGCCTCTCCCCTGAACGTCAGCAAAAACAAAAGAGATGATTGTGGACTTCAGGAGGTCGGGGGTCAAGGACTACAGCCCCCTCAGCATCGACGGGGCACCAGTTGAGAGAGTGAACAGTTTCAAGTACCTCGGAGCCCACATATCCGAGGACTTGACATGGACCACACACATTGACAGTGTTGTGAAGAAGGCACGACAACGCCTCTACTTCCTCAGGCGCCTAAGGAAGTTCCAAGTCAGTCAGAAGATCCTTAGGAACTTCTACTCATGTACAATAGAGAGGCATCCTGACCGGCAACATCACCTCCTGGTTTGGGAATAGCACTGCACAAGACCGTAGCAGACTACAAAGAGTGACACGTTCAGCCGAACGCACAATTAGAGGGGGGCTTCCCACCCTCCAGAACATTTACAACAAGCGGTGCAAGGGGAAGGCTAAGAGAATTATTAAGGACTCGAGCCACCCGAACAACTGCCTCTTTGAACTGCTGCCGTCAGGCAAGCGATACCGGAGTCTTATGGCGAGCACAGAAAGACTCAGAAGGAGCTTCTATCCCCAGGCCATCAGGCTGCTAAACGAACAATAATCGCTAAACGAACAATAATCACTATGCAACAACCATCAAATGCACACAGCACACACACCCACACGCACACACACACTCACTCAAACAAACAACACACTGCAGCACCCACTCTCCACACTTTAGATCACACAAACACACTTACACTTTATATTTATTGATAAAGGATTTGCACTACAACTCGTACACCTACTGTGAATTGTACCTAAACTGCACCTCGTCCATTTATGCCTTGCACTATATAGTATTGTATATTAGTACACTGCACAGTATTGTATATTGTATGGTAACTACGTCTACGAACATTGTACATATGTCTAAACTGAACACTGTGACTCTTTTTTTTCTTCTAATTTTTACTATGTTTTTATTTCATACTTATCTTGTCATGCACAGTCTCTGGAGCGCAACAGTAAGAAGCATTTTGTACAAAAGTATTCTGTACTTCTGTATGACAACTATTAAAGAAACTTGAAACTTGAAACTTGAAACAGGAGCAGAGTGTAAATTCTTGCCTCATCGTAACATAATACCCACAGATCTTCATCCTACCATCTAAAAGCAATCAATGCTGACAATGTTGGTTGCTTAAAATACTGTTTTTACACAAGAAAACCTATGATAGGCACGATTCTGCCTGTACTGGAGTGCAGCCACTGCCACCCAGATCAAGAACACAGAAAGTCAAGAATTCCCCCTCGCTCTTTTTCTCTTCTTCTTTGCTGCACTTTTATTGCTGTTTCTATTGTCTGGGGAGGTGTGTGTAGGTAGATAACACCCCTGTGGCGGTTTAGAAAAACCTCGGCACAGAGTTTTTATGACCCCCTAGCAAACCTCCGTCGTGCTAGTGATTATGATCCCTGTGTCGAGGAAGAATATTCACACTCGACTGACGAGAGCTCCCTCTGAGTAACACTTCCATGGCGCTGATAATGTAGCGGTGAGTCTTTAGAATAGGGACTATAGTTGTTGTATTGGGCCCCCTGTTAGCGAGGGGGGCCATGGGTAGGATCTTGTTTCCAGGTGTAAATGGCTGTTCAAAGGTGTCTGTCAGTGTGCGAATGGGGCCTGAATGGGGCCTGAATGGGGCAGGATAATGGACGCGGATTGAGATGCGAATCTCTTTTCTTGTGGGAAGTGGGTGGGAGTGTGTGGTGTGTGTAGTGTGTGTAGTGTGTACTTGTGTAAGGGAGCCAGATTGCAAGCAATCTCCCTCTCTCTATCTCTCCCTCACTCTCCCTCCCCCCATCTCTCTCTCTCTCTATCCCTCACTCTCCCTCCCTCTTTCCCTCTCTCTATCTCTACCTCCCTCTCTCTCACTTTCCCTCTCTCTCTATCTCTCCCTCTTTCCCTCTCTATCACTCCATCCCTCTCTCTCATGTTCCCTCTCTCTCTCTCTCTCCCTCTCTTTCCCTCTCTCTATCTCTCCTTCTCTCTCTCACTTTCCCTCTCTCTATATCTCCCTCACTCGCCCTCCCTCTCTTGCTCTCTTTTCCTCTCTATCTCTCTCCCTCCCTTTCTCTCACTCTCCCTCCCTCTTTCACTTTCCCTCAATCGCATAGGCGAGTGGCGATCGACCCAACAAAAAATGGCATGTGTGTGTGTTTCTGTGTGTGTGTGTGCCGCCCATCACATGTGTGTGTCACTGCATGCCGAATAAAGACTTCTTCAAAGTCCAGTTATTATTATATTATTATTATCTCTCCCTCCCTCTCTCCCTCTCCCTCACTCTCTCTCTCCCCCTCTCTCTGATAGCGATCATCTGCAATGCGTGTTCTTCTATGTGTTACTCCTGTTAAGTATGAGCCATGATGCCCATTGAGGTGAAATGGGAATTTTGAGTGAAGGTGGGGCGAACAGCTAATCCGTGACGCATCTCAGACCTCTGTCAAGGTGTAGTGGCGGATTCTTACCAGGGGTCCATCCAGGTCGTCATGGCTCCAGCAGGGGGCGTCTCTGAACCCCCCCCGTGTCGCTGTGTTTGCCTGGGCACGTTGACTTTGGTGGATCAGGGCGGTTAGTGGTCGCTTGGTCCTTTTATACTAAAAGTAGTAGTAGGGGTGTAACGGTACATGTATCCGTACTGGACCGTTGTTTCAGTACTGGACCTTGGGTTCAGTACGTGCTGCTGTGTACCGAACAAATGCAACGGTACGCTAACCACCGACGGAACGCGCGTGCAGAACTTTCTTTTGTGTGCAGAATTTTTTTCAAAACTCTCAAGTTCACCTCCTTCCCAAAATATAACTTGTGCAAAGGGCCGGATGTTCGTTCAGCCCACGCACAACACTGAGAGATGACCTGTAGTTTAGCATAGCCTCATAGTGTGGCGAATGGACACGTACACACACACACACACACACACACACACACACACACACACACACCCTCTCTCTTCAGTGCGTGAGGAGGATTGGTGCTAGATTGAGAAGGGGCCGTCTCTCGGAGATCAAATTAATTATAGTTTGCGGCATATAGAACGGACATTCATACACAGCAACGCGCCTCCAAACAAGGTGTGATAAACATGAATTGATATATTTTCCTTGGCATGAAACAGGAAACAGTATTTACCATTAGGGACCTGCATTCTCTCTCTATTCAATAATGTTTCAGTTTTACCCTGAGGGATGGTGGTCGCGGTTGTATTCAGTTCAATGACGTCGTGTGTCTCCTGTCCGTCATGCAGCACATTTAGGCCCACGCCCACAATCTAATATATATATATATATTTATTTTTTTAACAAGTCGATTATTAATTTGAATATAGAATATTCATTGACACAGCCCTACTTAACAGTTACTGCATCACCCCTGAGTGGAACATGGAAAAGCCAAATAAATCAACTTAAACTTTCCCCCGCACTGTACCGAAAACCCGCCTTACCGAATCGTGACTTCAAAACCGAGGTACGTACCGAACCGTGGTAGAAGTAGAGTATGTTGATTCGATTCACAGTTGTAGAGCTGCAGCAGGAACTAAATCCACTTGTTTGTGGTCTAGAGAAGTCAGG
>NW_028169486.1:167500-192500 GCF_963971535.1 Notolepis coatsorum | reverse complement strand
CTCTTTCTCCCACTCCTCTCTCTGTCTCTCTTTCCCCCCTCCCCTTTCCTCTCCTCTCTCTCTCTCTCTCTCTTTTTTTCTCTCTGTCTGTCTATCTCTATCTCTCTCTCCATGCTCTCTCTCTCTGTGTCTCTCTATGCTCTCTCTCTCTCTGTGTCTTTCTCCGCTCTCTCTCTCCGCTTATCTTCGTCACTCACACAAGCTCTGTCTCGCTCTCTTTTCTTAAACACACGTGCGTATGATTGAATGAATGAATGATTGAATGAATGAATGAATGAATGAATGAATGAATGAATGAATGAATGAATGAATGAATGAATGAATGAATGAATGAATGAATGAATGAATGAATGAATGAATGATTGAATGAAAACTTTATTTAACAGATTGCAGAATGGGTACAATACAGTACGGCTCAATACACACAATTGTTAACACTTTCCGTGCCACTCACGAGATATCTCGTGTTTTTTTATAGGTGGTTGAAAGCCACTCGCGAGATTTCTCGGATTTTTTATTTTTATTTTTTTTTAGCGATCTGAAATCATAATATCACCCGAGCCTACCCGAGTATAGCCGAGCGGCGCCGGTGATCATTGTGGAAAAAAGCGCCCCCTGTCGTCTCCCAGATGACATAAGTGATTTTGGAATGGACTCAATGAAAATGATTGGGAAAAAAATCCGGAACTCCACATTTTCCAGTTCACTGATCCAGCCGGGGTTACCACAGTTCATTCTGGAACCTCAGATCCCCGCGGATCATGGAGTTCTACTGTATCGCGTTGGATCCATACACTTATCGATTTTTTCTAATGGTGATCAGGAATTGGAATATACCAGTTGGATACCATCTGATGTCAGGTAAGGACTCTATGTTATCAGTGTTAGGATAATCAGAGTAAGTTTGATGAAGTTATAAGCTGTTTTGTGAAATGTCTTCTTTCGGTTTCACTGTAAAAGTCTGAGAGGAAATCAACGGGGCGATTATCCGTGCGCGGCTCGAATGTGCTTGCGTGCACGTATAATATTGATCATCTAGCGTTTATTTGAAAACTGTAACTGAGGGGTACAATTCCCTGACTGTATTGATAAGTATGGTATCATTAAACCACTACCGCTTTATGTACTTTAATTACTGGCCATACAGTACACGATATCTAAGTATGATGAACACTTTCCCACATATGAAATCAGGTCCACACAAAGGTATAAGTCAAATATTTAATATATAGCAAAAGGTACATATAATAATTACTTATTACATTTATGATTTGAATTGGATGCTCTTGTAAGGCAAATGAGTACTCGTATGCAAATCAACACTGAATGTCCAATCTCTGGTTACACAGGAAGCAAGTATACAACCTGGCTCTTAGGGGATTATAGCGATGGTCACTTAATGATTATAGCTGGATAATATACTGAAGGGGTCCCGCTGGTTGTAAGCCAGTAGGGGGGGTAGGAGAGCCGTCGGCTGTATCCCGTCTGGTCAACGATTTCCAGGGAGAATTCAGGTACAGAAAACAGTGCCCGTGGAACCTTGATCCACAGATGAATACACTTGGGCTCTCTTGTAGACGATAGCTGTAGCTGTCGCTGTCGGTCCACAACGAAGAAGAAGCGAGGCGACCTCAGTCTGGTCTGAGCGCCGTCTCACCTTGGCTCCTCTCGGGGTAAATCCAACACTCACCGGTGTTGGCGATTATCCGCTCCACAAATCAAAGCACCAAAGCAAATAGATATTCCATGCCGTATAGGGCTCAGCAGTCGTCGGGGTAGGTAATCCAATGTGCAGGTCCACTCGTCCTCGCCCAGAACTCCTCGGATGAAAGCACCACGCGTGGTCTGCCCAGCCTGGTTAAGACTCTAGATAACGCGAGGAAACGATGGGGGTGCTGCTCACTTTAGAACTCTAACCGAACGATGCACCATACATAATAGACTATTATTACTTAATAGAAATACGGTGCCAAACTCTGGCAATTCAGCTATTAATTCGCACGAGGTCTCACTGCTATTCTAAGGCCAAACAGGCCGTACTACACCGCACGCGGTATCGTGGGGTGAGGCTTCACGTCTTGTTACTTAGTTGGGTAGAAGGGTAAAGGACTAAGAGGAATTCTACATTTCTTGCGCCATATTTATATGCACAGTGGACAAGTAGTGCCGCTCTGCTTTCGGTAGCCGTATTCCTGCGCGGAGCTGAGGCTAGTAAAGGCATGTCTCGTCGGTACCTTTGAACTTGAACGCCAGGGGCTTGTCCCTGGCGCCTGGTCCTTTTGTCCAATAAGAGAATGAACTATTATGGGCTGTAGTAGAATAAAGGGATATTCAGTGTATATGTACAAGGAATATACAAGGGATATCAAACGATATACAAATACTATTAAATATATATCCATAAATAAATATATATATTCGGTTTAATCTGATCCTTCACAACAGCCGCCCCCTAATTAGTCCCACCTAATTAGCTGAGCAGAGACAGATTAACCGCACTGTCCACTACTCAATGTCCGCTGTAAGGGTCAGTCAACTCACAAAGTCATAGGGTCATGGTCGTCATCAATAGTATCAGGGAGCCTTGGCAGTTCGATTAGCCTCGCTACGGGTCGGGTGTAAGTCCGTCCTTGGACGAGCACTTCAGCTGCTCGGACCTTTCCATCGGCACCGGTGATCACTTTGCTTATGCGGCCAGCCGGCCACATAGCTCTGGGTAGTGACTGGTCGATGATCATGACGACTGTTCCTTCTGTCAAATTGTCTCTCTCTTTTACCCACTTCTGGCGGGTCTGTAGAGACGGTAGGTAGTGGAGTAGGACGCTGTTCCAAAACTTATCAGCCAGTACTTGACTGTACCTCCACATTCTTCGGCCGTTCGCTTCTTCAGGCCTGTACATTGTCTGTGGTAGCGCGGGGTCCAGCCGCCCAATCAAGAGGGTGTTGGGGGTGACTGGGTCGACATCTGCTACATCACTTGAGACGTAACCGAGGGGCTTTGAGTTCAATACTCCCTCGAGGACTTCTTCCGCCACAGTCTGGGCCCCAAGCACAACGTACAGGGCTGTCTTTATGGAATGTACTTCTCGTTCCCAGGTTCCACCGAAGTGAGGTGCGTTCGGGGGATTAAACTGGAAGTCAATCTGGGATGGAGCGAGGTGGGTCTTAAGTTCTGGGCCCATAGCTTGGAAGCTCTCTCTCAGCTCTCTTTCTCCGCCTTTGAAGTTTGTCCCGTGATCGGACAACAATGTAGACGGTTTTCCTTTCCGTGATGTGAATCTTCGGAAGGCCATAAGGAATGAGTCTGTGCTCATGGTTGGAAGGAGTTCGATATGTATCGCTCTGGTGGTCATGCATTTGAATACAATACCCCACCGCTTCTCGGTTCCTCTTCCTCTCTTTATATACAGCGGGCCAAAACAGTCCATACCGGTGGAGTGGAAGGGCTTGTCGCCGAGTCGGAGGCGACAGGGAGGTAGGTCAGCCATCCGGGGTATACTGGGCTGCGCGCGCCACTTACGGCAGTCTAGACAGGTTCGCTGGAAGCGCCGCACTGCTTCTCTCCCTTGCAGTATCCAATAACGACGTCTGATCTCCGCGAAGACTCTCTCTGCCCCTGCGTGGTGCACATCCTCGTCGTATTTCTTTATGATCAGCTCTGTGACCTTGTGTCGGCTGTTCAAGACTATCGGGTACTTAACGTCATCCGGTAGGTCTGGGGCTCTCCGCAGACGACCACCCACTCTGATGAGATTATGGGCGTCGCTCTCTGGGGCCAGGTGAAGCAGTCTGCTGTCTGATGGGACGGGCTTTGCTCCCTGTAGACAAGCTAGCTCATCGGGGAACGAGTCTCTCTGGGCTCGTTGTAGTAGAAGGAGTTCTGCTTCTTCGTAGTCAGCTGCTGAAATGTCAGTTGTGGGCTGAACCTCTGGGTGGTGCCACAGAAATGTCTTTAGCTGCGCACCCTCTAGGGTGAGGCAATCGTCTAGAACCGGGTCTGTGGGGACGAGTGTGTGTGTCAACCCACAGAACATAGGTTTCTTGTTCTCTGCCTCCTCTTTGCTCGCCTCCCGTGGGGTGGGTGTAGGCCACTCTTCTTCGGGGAGCTTGAGGAACTCTGGCCCGTCACTGTAGAGGTTGGGACGGGTGAGGTCATCCAGGGACATTCCCCGGGTGATGACGTCAGCTGGGTTGTGTTTGGTGTCCACATACCGCCAGCTGGTTACTTCTGTTAACTCTTGAATCTCGGTGACTCTGACTCCCACGAAGACCTTGTATCTGCACGAATCAGACCGGATCCATGTGAGTACGGTCGTGGAGTCTGACCACAAGGTTGTTCTTTGCACCGGAATGGTGAGTTCACGTTGGATTAACGTGGCGAGCTGCGCTCCTGCTAGGGCTGCGCAGAGCTCTAGGCGCGGGATAGATTGTTGCTTGCGTGGGGCTATTCTTGAGCGAGCCAGGATGAAAGCAGTATGTATTTCTCCTCCCTCCTCTTGGGCACGCAAGTAAGCCACCGAACCGTAGGCTACTTCGGAGGCGTCGCTGAATACGTGCAGGTCGATCTTGCATGTCTCTGGCCTCACTGTGGGTGGGAAGTAGCTGCGGCGTATATTAACACCGGGGAGTGAGCGGAGTTCCGTCTCCCACTCTCTCCATGTGGATGCAAGGTGTTCGGGTATGGGATCGTCCCAGCCCTGGTCTTTGTCCCATAGCGCTCTTACAATCATCTTTGCCCGGGTGGTGTAAGGTAGAATACATCCCAACGGGTCATATTGTCTGGCGAGTGTTCTGTATACACTCCGTCTGGTGGTCGGTATTGCCGTCGACCTTCCCTGCTCCTTGATCAGGGGTTTGTGTCTATAATGGAGCGAGTCTGTTTTGAAGCGCCAGACTAGTCCTAGTGTCATTTCTTGGGCTTCTCCTGGGATGGTCGCCATCCAAGTATCGCTGCTCGCGGCCTTGTCCTCGGGGGAGAGGCGGCGCAGTACTTGCGGGTCGCTGCTGGCCCACTGCCTGAGATCAAAGCCGCCTTTGATTAGGGAGGCGCGGAGCTTGAGTAGGAGAGCCTCGGCTTCTTCTGGCGTCGAGACGCTTTGTAAACAGTTGTCCACGTAGAAACTATTTGTCACACTTTGTTGGACCTCTTCATCTGCTGCTGGGTCCTCTGCGACGTGCTTTTGCAGTGCAAACGTAGCACAGCATGGGCTGCATGTGGTTCCGAAAGGGAGGACTTCCCATTGATAGATGGTTGGGTGCTCATCTCCGATCCTCTCTCTCCATAGGAACCGCAGCAGGGGCTTGTCCTCCTCCACTAGCCTCACCTGCAGGAACATCCCTTTGATGTCGCCGCTGATAGCCACCTTGTCCTGGCGGAAGCGTAGTAGCACGCCTAGTAGGGAGGGGCCGAGTGTTGGGCCGGCCAAGAGTTCTTTATTCAGATTTTGTGATCCGATCTGGTAGCTGCAGTTAAACACAATGCGATCCTTGCCGTTGTGGTGGACCTTGTGGTGCGGCACGTACCATGATTCGGTCGTCTGATCGGCCTCTTTAATGTCAATTTTCTTTATGTGTCCCGCTGTGATTAATTTGTTAATCTCAGCGCGGTACACAGCTTCTTGAGCGGGGTCTTTGGCTAGGCGCCGCTCTGTGTTCAATAGATACCGCTCCGTCGCCTCTTTTGTAGCACGAAAGGTGGGCATTCCCTCTCGCCTCAGGAGTGGAGTTGCGTATCTCATCACTCCGCTGACGTTGACTCTCTTTGTCCCGTGCTCGAGGAGGGCTATAGCGTAGATATCTTCCTTAGAACGAATGTCTTTCTTTTCGTTCTTAAAGGGCATTGTCTCTAGTGTCCATAGCCTCTCTACATGCTGCAGGAGTGTGGTGTCTCCTTCTGTCGCTCTGGAGTGGAGGCAGCCAGTGGCTGCTGTTCGGTTAAGAGACTTGGCGAGGGGGCCTTGTAACGTCCATCCTAGGCGGGTCTCGACTGCTGCAGGACAACCTCTGGTCTATCGGGACTATGAGGTCTGCATGGTCGGAGCCTATCAGCAGGGTCGGGGTGGCGCCGTCTATGAGTGGGATAGGAAGTTGACGCAGGTGCACATATTTCTCCATCAGCTTGGCGATGGGGTAGGTGTACTGCGATAGTCCTATTTCTTGGCTGGTGAAAGCATTAGTAATCCTGTACCGTCTCTCTGGCTGCCCGCTTGCTGCGATAGTGAAGGAGACATTCTCGCCCTTTATTGTCTTTAGATCTCGTCTTATTGTCCGAATAGTCATCTGGTTCTCGCTCCCCCGTAGCCCCAGCTGGGCCGCAGTGGACGCGAGGAGAAGGGTCTTCTCTGACCCGTCATCAAGGACGGCATAAGTGTCCATGATCTTGTCTTGGTAACTCAGGGTTACACGGACCACCTTTAAGAGCACCTGGGCGCCGCTGCTGCTAGTGGGGTCAATGTACATAACACTTGCCTTTGTGCTGTTGGATGGTGCAGGCTTTCTTTTGTTACTGTCGTGTAGGACGTCCAGATGGGCTCCGTCACACCGACTACACTTCTTCTTTAGGCGGCACTCGGCTGCCATGTGACTGCGCGCACATCGGTAACAGCGCCTGTTGGACTTTATCCAGTGACTTACTTCTTCAGCGGTCATCTTCTTGAACTGGTCACATTGTGACAACCAGTGTTCCTTCTCGCAGTACGGGCACACCATCTTCCACTTCTCTTTCGTCGAGGGGGTACTGTGGTTCTTGCTGCTCGGTACTGATTCTGATTGGTGCATGACAGTCACCGATCTTCGGCCATCGTTTACTCTCCTAGGTCCCTCTCTGGAGCTTGGCGTGCTCCGCACGAACGTATCCAGCCGTAGGCTGCTGACTTCTCTCGCCAGGAAGTCGGCTAAATCTAGGAGGGATGGCTCGGGACCGTTAGGATCACGGTGGTCTCTTTGCCGCCTGAAGCGCTCCTGTCGGGCGGGCGGCAGCTTCTCTAAAATCCTCTCGACGTTCGAGTTTGCGTATAGTTCGTGCATACCCTTTTCTCGTTGCGCCCCCAGCATCCCTACCAGGGATTGTACTTTTATAGACAGGTCGTCTAGTGAGCGATTGTCTGTTGCTGGGGGTAGGCGATCAATATGCCTTATCTCCTGTATTACGTAATCCCATATACGTCCATATCTCTGGTCCAGCGCTGCTAGAGCCGCGGTGTATGGGGTCGTAGAGGTGGCATAGGCCAGCGCTATGTTCTGCGCTCGGGGCACTTTCAGGTGCTTCAATAATATTGCATACTTGTGGCGTTCATCAGCGACATCCACCATCATTGTCTCTAAGCACATCCGGAGCTCCGTGTACTGTGCTCGATTCTCATGGGTGAAGTCTGGAAACGTCGGTGTGCCAATGTATGACGCCATGGATGGCTGGCACATCGGTGAGCGTTGGAAGAGAGGCCTCCTGGGCGAGTCTCTTCTTACGCCTCTCGGTGGGCTGGTACTGGCAGGGTACCATGGCCCGCTGGTCCAGGTGCTATTCCTCGGGACTGGTCGTGCGTCATGCTCACCCGTGAGTCGAGTCGGGGGTCTGTAGCGCAGAGCCGCGGGGGTATAGCCTGGGCTGTACTGGACCTCCTGGTCCTGTGGAGTAATGTGCTGCTGTCGGGCTTGACTCTCCTCTTCTCCCTCTTCTTCTTCTGCCAGGTCATCTAGATCCTGTAGTCGTTTATTTAGCCTCTCCGCCGTGTCCGCCGTTCCTTCCTTGTAGCTGGGTCTCACTTGGACCAGTCGGGGAAGGGGTTCGGAGGGGGGCGTAGACTCTCTCTGGTGGTCGAGTTCAAGGTCGCCTAATCGGTTAGGGGAGGGTGCCCTTGACGTGTGTCTTGACGAGGCTCTGGAACCCCTTGTGGAGGGAGGGGGTGTTGCCCTGGTGATCAGCTGCTCCATTAGCTGCGCTTGTAGTCTGTCACGCTCGGCTTGTAGTCTGTCGCGCTCGCCCTGTAGTCTGTCGCGCTCGGCTTCGCGCTGGATGAGAGCGATGTCGCGCTCTGCTTCTCTTTGGGCACCGTCAGCGGCACGCTGGGTGTCGGACCGGTCTCTTGCCATATTCTCTTCCGTCTGAAGGCGTCTCATCTCCAGGCGTATGTGCTCTTCTTCGCTCCGTTGCTGTGTTTGGAGTTCACCCTGAAGTCGATTGCGTTCACCCTGGAGTCGATCGCGTTCGGTAGAGGCTGTCAGGCTGACGAGGAACGCCTGTGACAGCATCCTCTCCGCCTCGCTGGGGGAAGACGCTTGTAGAGGTGAGCCGCTCCTGGCTGTACTCGTTGGGGAGTCCTGGAGCTCTATCTCCTCGGCGCTCTCCTCATCTTGTTCCGTGCAGAGTTCCACCTCTGGAGGGTTGTCTTCCTCCCGGAGCTCTGGGGGGACTACTTCTTCGGTATTGGCGGGGGGTAAAGTCGTGTCAGTTCCCTCCTGGTCCCCACCGTGAGCTTGGTCAGTTACATTAGAACCCACTAGGGCCTCTGTGGTCGGGGTATCCTGGTTGATAGGGTTGTACATAATTTTACTTTCTACTTTTACTGCGTTTACTGTTTGTAGAAGGCTAGGTAGTTTACTGACAGCGTAATCCTCTAAGTACTGAGGTGGCTGTCGTCTACGTTGCGGGCGTTCTACTTTAGGAGGACCGTTTCGTGGAGTGTTCATCATAGGCCATTTCAATATTAATACCACTATATTAATATTACACTGATTACCCTCCGGCTCGAAGGACCAATTGTAACTGAGGGGTACAATTCCCTGACTGTATTGATAAGTATGGTATCATTAAACCACTACCGCTTTATGTACTTTAATTACTGGCCATACAGTACACGATATCTAAGTATGATGAACACTTTCCCACATATGAAATCAGGTCCACACAAAGGTATAAGTCAAATATTTAATATATAGCAAAAGGTACATATAATAATTACTTATTACATTTATGATTTGAATTGGATGCTCTTGTAAGGCAAATGAGTACTCGTATGCAAATCAACACTGAATGTCCAATCTCTGGTTACACAGGAAGCAAGTATACAACCTGGCTCTTAGGGGATTATAGCGATGGTCACTTAATGATTATAGCTGGATAATATACTGAAGGGGTCCCGCCGGTTGTACGCCAGTAGGGGGGGTAGGAGAGCCGTCGGCTGTATCCCGTCTGGTCAACGATTTCCAGGGAGAATTCAGGTACAGAAAACAGTGCCCGTGGAACCTTGATCCACAGATGAATACACTTGGGCTCTCTTGTAGACGATAGCTGTAGCTGTCGCTGTCGGTCCACAACGAAGAAGAAGCGAGGCGACCTCAGTCTGGTCTGAGCGCCGTCTCACCTTGGCTCCTCTCGGGGTAAATCCAACACTCACCGGTGTTGGCGATTATCCGCTCCACAAATCAAAGCACCAAAGCAAATAGATATTCCATGCCGTATAGGGCTCAGCAGTCGTCGGGGTAGGTAATCCAGGTCCACTCGTCCTCGCCCAGAACTCCTCGGATGAAAGCACCACGCGTGGTCTGCCCAGCCTGGTTAAGACTCTAGATAACGCGAGGAAACGATGGGGGTGCTGCTCACTTTAGAACTCTAACCGAACGATGCACCATACATAATAGACTATTATTACTTCATAGAAATACGGTGCCAAACTCTGGCAATTCAGCTATTAATTCGCACGAGGTCTCACTGCTATTCTAAGGCCAAACAGGCCGTACTACACCGCACGCGGTATCGTGGGCTGAGGCTTCACGTCTTGTTACTTAGTTGGGTAGAAGGGTAAAGGACTAAGAGGAATTCTACATTTCTTGCGCCATATTTATATGCACAGTGGACAAGTAGTGCCGCTCTGCTTTCGGTAGCCGTATTCCTGCGCGGAGCTGAGGCTAGTAAAGGCATGTCTCGTCTGTACCTTTGAACTTGAACGCCAGGGGCTTGTCCCTGGCGCCTGGTCCTTTTGTCCAATAAGAGAATGAACTATTATGGGCTGTAGTAGAATAAAGGGATATTCAGTGTATATGTACAAGGAATATACAAGGGATATCAAACGATATACAAATACTATTAAATATATATCCATAAATAAATATATATATTCGGTTTAATCTGATCCTTCACAACAAAAACGATTCATAAAAAGGCAGACGAATATCAACGTTGTGGAATATTCCAGTAAAAGGCGATTTTCATAGAATGCTCCAGAATGGGCTGTTTTTTATCTGAAAACAGGTGCTTTTCTAAATGCTCTGAAACGGAAATGCCGCGATAAAAAAACAATCTGCCTTGACAGCACTGACTGGAAAATAGTCTTTGATAATGCGATGGGCAGATTAGACACATAGCCATAATTTAAAACATAGATTAGGCGATATTAACGTTAACATTGGCGCCGATGGTGGCATTCAGCCGATAAAAAGGAAAACCTGGCGTGGCGCTCAAAGTGTTAAGGGGATGCAGACCAGAGAAAGACTTTCGTCTTGTTTACATCAGGGTCCCCCATTTTCAATTCATAGTGACATTTATGACACAACATACATGACATCATGACATTTATGGCATAGGGACATACATGACATACACGTATATAGTACTGTTACATTTGTGACATATACGATATGCAAATATACAGTACTGTTACCCAGAGATCCTAACAGAAAATATGATGGGGAGGAGACTGTCTATTAGGAGGGGGTGGGGTTGGACATTTACGGTGGCCAGTTTCGAATTGCAGCCCCCGTAGGTGCTCTAAGAGCGGTTATGAATGTGGGTAGGGATTCACATTGTTGTGGCATAATTGCGAAATGTGTTTAGTCCCTTGTTTGTGCCGAATCTGGGTTGCACATGATTTGTGTTTAGTCCCTGGTGTTGTGTGGGTGTGGTATTCACTGACCTTTGGGAAGTATTTCAACATGTACATGGGTACCTTTGTGGTGTTGTGTATCTTGTAGACCAGGCCCATTGCAAGTTGCTGTACTCTGTCGTTTACTCTAAGCCATCTTAGGTAGTCCAAGTGGGCAGGGGTGAGGTGGGTTTTAGGAGTAAGGTCAAGTAGTAGTCTGACCAGTTTGTTTTGTGATGTTTGTAATCTTGTTTTTAGCGCCTTTGAGGTGCTTTGGTACCACGAGGTGCAAGCATAGTCGTAGTACCCTTGAATGAGTGCTTCTGCCAGAGTCTTCAGGGTATTCTTGTTTACCAGAGAGGAGATCCGGTACAAGAATCTAGTTCATTGGTTGACTTTTTTTTTATTACATTGGATGCCATTTTGTCACAGGAAAGATTTGCCTCTAGGATGGAACCCAGGTATGTAATTTCATCTTTCCTTGTGACAATATTGTCACCCACTGTAACTGAGAAGCCGTTCGTCTTGCTGAGTTTGTTATTTGTTCCGAAGAGAATGGACTCTGTTTCACCTAGGTGTAATGATAGTTTGTTATCAGCGAGCCAGGTGCAGATTCTGCCCAGTTCTGAGCTGAGGGTTTTTTCAACCTGTAACTTGTTCTTGTCAGAGACCAGCAGGGCTGAGTCGTGCGCGAACAAGAACAAGTTGCAGTCACAAGCTGACGACATGTCATTTGCATAAATTAGGAACAGTAGCGGTCCTAGTATGCTTCCTTGTGGAACACCACAGCTCACTGTGAGGGGGGGGGGGGGGGGGGGGCGGGTAGAGTACCGTTTACCTCCACCATCTGTTCTCTCCCCTCCAGGTAGGATTGCATCCAGCTCACTGATGGACTATCAAAACCAATTGCTTTTAGCTTGTCAATCAGAATGGAGTGATTGACAGTGTCGAAGGCCTTTTGTAGGTCCAGCATGACCATGCTGCAGTATTTGCCCGCGTCCACCTCTTGTTTGATGTGGTCATTCAAATAGAGAAGGCATGTGTCAGTGGAGTGGGATGTTCTGAAGCCAGATTGGAATTCGTAGATTAGATTTTTTTCCACAAGGTACTTTTCGACCTGTTCGTATACTCTTTTTTCCATGACTTTCGAGATGGAGGTAAGAATAGAAACAGGGCGGTAGTTGCCTGGGTCTAATTTGCTGCCCTTTTTGTGCAGGGGGGTCACTTTTGAAGTCCTTGGGGACGTGTCCCTGTTTTATGGAGAGGTTTATTATGTGTGTGATGACTGGGGTGATGGCGGCTGCTGAGTCTCTGAGGAATTTGGAGTTACACTCACCCAATGAGAGTCCCCGCTGCCAGGTGAAAAGAGGCTGCTGGCTGTCTCTTATGTATCGGAGGAAGCATGTGATAGACTCCAGGGCTCCCTAGACCGGCAAGTAGGGGGCAAATGCGCACAACGACCAGGAAGGGGAGGGGGGAATTGGCATAACGGCAAAAATTATGATGGGAGGAAAATACAAGAAAAAACAGGAGGAGAAAAAGTGGATTAAAAAAAACACATCATATTCCAGGCTTCCCACACTACACCACTACAGTCGTTTTGTTTGTTCTATTGTTTGATTTGTTATTTTTTTGTATAAATAAATACAATGCCGGTTGGCGTTTTCCCCTTTGAACCTGTTGTGTTGCTTTTACAGGTCCCGTTCCTCTGTTCCCATAACATAAACGCTTCCCTCAAAATAATCAACGTGCGTTTTCATACATAATCCATTAGGCAATCACCTATTTTTTCAAAAGTAGTGTAACTGAGGGGTACAATTCCCTGACTGTATTGATAAGTATGGTATCATTAAACCACTACCGCTTTATGTACTTTAACTACTGGCCACACAGTACATGATATAGATATGATGAACACTTTCCCACCATGAAACCAAGTCCACACAAATGTATAAGTCGAATATTTAATATATAGCAAAGGGTATATACAACGTTCACTTAATGACATTTATGATTTGAATGCACTTGTAAGGCAAATGAGTATTCGTAGGCAAATCAACATTGAATGCCCAATCTCTGGTTACGCAGGAAGCAAGTATACAACCTGGTTCTTTAGGGAACTATAGCGATGGTACTTAATGATTATAGCTGGATATACTAAAGGGGGGTCCTGCTGGTTGTAAGTCAGTAGGGGGGGGGGGGGGTTAGGAGAGCCGCCGGCGATATCCCATCTGGCCAACGATTTCTTGGGAGAATTCAGAGTGCTGAACACGGTGCCCACAGAACCTTGGTCAACAGATGAATACAGTTGGGCCCTCTTGTAGACGGTAGCTGCCGGTCCACAACGAAGAGACGTGAGGCGACCTCACTCGGGGTAGAGCGCCGTCTCACCTGGACTCCTCTCGGGGGGTAGTTCCAACACTCACCAGTGTTGGCTGTTATCCATGGCATAAATCAAAGCACCCAAAGCAAGTAGATAATCCAAGCCGCGTAGGGCTCGCCGTCGTCCGGGTAAGGTAATCCAATGTGCAGGTCCACTCGTCCTAGCCCAGAACTCCTCGGATGAAAGCACCACACGTGGTCTGCCCAGCCTGGTTAAGACTCTAGATAACGCGAGGAAACGATGGGGGTACTACTCACTGTATAACTCTAACCGAACGATGCACCATACATAATAGACTATTATTAACTTAATAGAAATACGTCCCACTCGACGGTATAGTGCCAAACTATGACAATTCAACTATTAATCCACACAATGTCTCAATGCCATTCTGAGGCCAAGTTGACCATACTGCACCACACGTGTATCGTGGGTGAGGCTTAACGTCTTGCCTCTAGGTTGGAGGGTAAAGAACTAAGGGCTAAGGGACTAAAAGAAAGTTCTACTTTACTTGCGCCATATATATATGCGCTGTGAACAAATAGTACCATTCGTATTTCGCCAGACGTATTCCTACGCGGAACCGGGCTAGTAACGACATGTTCGTCGGCACGATTGAACTTGAACCAAGGGGCTTGGCTGCTGGCGCCAAGTTCTTGTCCAATGAGAGAATGAAACTATTATGGGCTGTTAGTAGACTAAAGGGATATTCAGTGTATATGTACAAGGAATATACAAGGGATATCAAACGATATACAAATACTATTAAATATATATCCATAAATAAATATATATATTCGGTTTAATCTGATCCTTCACAACAGCCGCCCCCTAATTAGTCCCACCTAATTAGCTAAGCAGAGACAGATTAACCGCACTGTCTACCACTCAAGGTCCGCTGTAAGGGTCAGTCAACTCACAAAGTCGTGGGGTCATGGTCGTCATCGATAGTGTCTGGGAGTCTGGGCAGTTCTATTAGCCTCGCCACGGGTCGTGTGTAAGTTCGCCCTTGGACGAGCACTTCAGCTGCTCGGACCTTGCCATCGGCACCGGTGATCACTTTGCTTACGCGGCCAGCCGGCCACATAGCTCTGGGTAGTGACTGGTCGATAATCATGACGACTGTTCCTTCTGTCAAATTGTCTCTCTCTTTTACCCACTTCTGGCGGGTCTGTAGAGACGGTAGATAGTGGAGTAGAAAGCTGTTCCAAAACTTGTCGGCCAGTACTTGACTGTACCTCCACATTCTTCGGCCGTTCGCTTCTTCAGGCATGTACATTGTCTGGGGTAGCGCGGGGTCCAGCCGCCCCATCAAGAGTGTGTTGGGGGTGACTGGGTCGACATCTGCTATATCACTGGAGACGTAGCCGAGGGGCTTGGAGTTCAATACTCCCTCGATCTCCGTGAGGACTGTCATTAGGACTTCTTCCGCTACAGTCTGGGCCCCAAGCACGGCGTACAGGGCTGTCTTTATAGAACGTACTTCTCGTTCCCAGGTTCCACCGAAGTGGGGTGCGTTCGGGGGATTAAACTGGAAGTCAATCTGGGATGGAGCGAGGTGGGTCTTAAGTTCTGGGCCCATAGCTTGGAAGCTCTCTCTCAGCTCTCTTTCTCCGCCTTTGAAGTTTGTCCCGTGATCAGACAACAATGTAGACGGTTTTCCTTTCCGTGATGTGAATCTTCGGAAGGCCATAAGGAATGAGTCTGTGCTCATGGTTGGAAGGAGTTCGATATGTATCGCTCTGGTGGTCATGCATTTGAATACAATACCCCACCGCTTCTCGGTTCCTCTTCCTTTCTTTATATACAACGGGCCAAAACAGTCCATGCCTGTGGAGTGGAATGGCTTGTCGCCGAGTCGGAGGCGACAGGGAGGTAGGTCAGCCATCCGGGGTATGCTGGGCTGCGCGCGCCACTTTCGGCAGTCTAGACAGGTTCGCTGGAAGCGTCGCACTGCTTCTCTTCCTTGAAGTATCCAATAGCGACGTCTGATCTCCGCGAAGACTCTCTCTGCTCCTGCGTGGTGTACATCCTCGTCGTATTTCTTTATGATCAGCTCTGTGACCTTGTGTCGGCTGTTCAAGACTATCGGGTACTTAACGTCATCCGGTAGATTGGGGGCCCTCCGCAGACGACCACCCACTCTGATGAGATTATGGGCGTCGCTCTCGGGTGCCAGGTGGAGCAATCTGCTGTCTGATGGGACGGGCTTTCCTCCCTGTAGACAGTCTAGCTCGTCGGGGAACGAGTCTCTCTGGGCTCGTTATAGTAGAAGAAGTTCTGCTTCTTCGTAGTCAGCTGCTGAAATGTCGGCAGTGGGCTGAATCTCTGGGTGGTGCCACAGAAATGTCTTTAGTTGCGCACTCTGTAGGGTGAGGCAATCATCTATGTTGGGGTCTGTGGAGGCGACTGTGCTCAGTCCACAGAACATAGGTTTCTTGTTCTCAGCCTCCTCTTTACACGCCTCCCGTGGGGTGGGCGTAGGCCACTCTCCTTCCGGGAGCTTGAGGAACTCTGGTCCGTCACTGTAGATGTTGTGACGGGTGAGGTCATCTAGGGACATTCCCCGGGTGATGACGTCAGCTGGGTTGTGTTTGGTGTCCACATATTGCCAGCTCGCTGCTTCTGTTAACTCTTGAATCTCTGTGACTCTGACTCCCACGAAGACCTTGTATCTGCATGAATCAGACTTGATCCATGTGAGTACTGTCGTGGAATCTGACCACAAGATTGTTCTGTGCACCGGAATGGTGAGTTCACGTTGGATTAACGTGGCTAGATGCGCTCCTGCTAGGGCTGCGCAGAGCTCTAGACGCGGGATAGATTGTTGCTTTCGTGGGGCTATTCTTGAGCGAGCCAGGATGAAGGCGGTGTGTATCTCTCCTCCCTTCTCTTGGGCACGCAAGTAGGCCACTGATCCATAGGCTACTTCGGAGGCGTCGCTGAAGACGTGTAGATCCATCTTGCATGTCTCTGGCCTCACTGTGGGTGGGAAGTAGCTGCGGCGTATATTGACGCCTGGGAGTGAGCGGAGTTCCGTCTCCCACTCTCTCCATGTGGAGGCAAGGGGTGCGGGTATTGGGTCGTCCCAGCCCTGGTCCTTGTCCCATAGTGCTCGTACAATCATCTTTGCCCTGGTGGTGTAAGGTAGAATACATCCCAACGGGTCATATTGTCTGGCGAGTGTTCTGTACACACTCCGTCTGGTGGTCGGTATCGCCGTCGACCTTCCCTGCTCCGTGGTCAGGGGTTTGTGTCTATAGTGGAGCGAGTCTGTTTTGAAGCGCCAGACTAGTCCTAGTGTCATTTCTTGGGCTTCTCCTGGGATTGTCGCCATCCAGGTCTCGCTGCTGGCAGCCTTGTCCGCGGGGGAGAGGCTGCGCAATACGTGCGGGTCGCAGCTGGCCCACTGCCTGAGATCAAAGCCGCCTTTGATCAGAGAGGCGCGTAGCTTGAGTAGGAGAGCCTCGGCTTCTTCTTGAGTCGAAACGCTTTGTAAACAGTTGTCCACGTAGAAACTGTTCTTCACACTGTGTCGGACCTCTTCATCTGCTGCTGGGTCCTCTGCGACGTGTTTCTGTAGTGCAAATGTAGCACAGCACGGGCTGCATGTAGTTCCGAAAGGGAGGACTTCCCATTGATAGATGGCGGGGTGCTCATCTCCGATCCTCTCTCTCCATAGGAACCGCAGCAGGGGCTTGTCCTCCTCCACTAGTCTCACCTGCAGGAACATCCCTTTGATATCCCCGCTGATAGCCACCTTGTCCTGGCGGAAGCGTAGTAGCACGCCTAGTAGAGAGGGGCCGAGTGTGGGGCCGGGCAAGAGCTCTTTATTCAGATTTTGGGATCCGATCTGGTAGCTGCAGTTAAACACAATGCGATCCTTGCCGTTGTGGTGGACCTTGTGGTGCGGCACGTACCATGATTCGGTCGTCTGATCGGCCTCTTTAATGTCAATCTTTGTCACGTGTCCCGCTGTGATTAGCTTCTCAATCTCAGCGCGGTACACACTCTCTTGAGCGGGGTCTTTGGCTAGGCGCCGCTCTGTGTTCAATAGATACCGCTCCGTAGCGTCTTTCTTTGCGTGAAAGGTGGGCATTCCCTCTCGCCTCAGGAGTGGAGTTGCGTATCTCATCACTCCGCTGACTGTGACTCTCTTTGTCCCCTGCTCGAGGAGGTTTATGGCGTAAATGTCTTCTTTAGAACGAATGTCTTTCTTTTCGTTCTTAAAGGGCATTGTCTCTAGTGTCCATAGCCTCTCGACATGCTGCAGGAGAGTGGTGTCTTCTTCTGTCACTCTGGAGTGGAGGCAGCTAGTGGCTGCTGTTCGGTTAAGAGATTTAGCGAGGGGGCCTTGTAATGTCCATCCTAGGCGGGTCTCGACTGCTGCAGGACAGCCTCTGGGTCCTGTATGGACCCGGTCTATCGGGACTATGAGGTCTGCATGGTCGGAGCCTATCAGCAGAGTCGGGGTGGCGCCGTCTATGAGCGGGATAGGTAGTTGACGCAGGTGCACATATTTATCCATCAGTTTGGCGATGGGGTAGGTGTACTGTGATAGTCCTATTTCTTGGCTGGTGAAAGCATTTGTAATCCTATACCGTCGCTCTGGCTGCCCGCTTGCTGCGATAGTGAAGGAGACATTCTCGCCTTTTATCGTCTTTAAATCTCTTCTTATTGTCCGAATCGTCATTTGGTTCTCGCTCCCCCGCAGTCCCAGCTGGGCCGCAGCGGACGCGAGCAGAACGGTCTTCTCTGACCCGTCATCAAGGACGGCGTAAGTGTCCATGACTTTATCTTGGTAGCTCAATGTTACACGGACTACCTTTAAGAGCACTTGGGCGCCGCTGCTGCTGGCGGGGTCAATGTACATGACACTTGCCTTTGTGCTGCTCGATGGTGCAGGTGCAGGCTTTCTTCTGTTACTGTCGTGTAGGACATCTAGGTGGGCTCCGTCACACCGACTGCACCTCTTCTTTAGGCGGCACTCGGCTGCCATGTGACTGCGCGCACATCGGTAACAGCGCCTGTTGGACTTTATCCATTGACTCACTTCTTCTGCATTCATCTTTGTGAACAGGTCACATTGTGACAGCCAGTGTTCCTTCTCGCAGTACGGGCACACCATCTTCCACTTCTCTTTTCTCGAGGGGGTACTGTGGTTCTTACTGCTCGGTACTGATTCTGATTGGTGCATGACAGTCACCGATCTTCTTCCATCGTTTATTCTCCTGGGTCCCTCTCTGGAGCTTGGTGTGCTCCGCACGAACGTATCCAGTCGTAGGCTGCTGACTTCTCTCGCCAGGAAGTCGGCTAGATCGAGGAGGGATGGTTCGGGACCGTTAGGATCACGGTGGTCTCTCTGCCGCCTGAAGCGCTCTTGTCTGGCGGGTGGCAGCTTCTCTAAAATCCTCTCGACGTTAGAGTTGGCGTATAGCTCGTGCATACCCTTTTCTCGTTGCGCTCCCAGCATCCCTACCAGGGACTGCACTTTTATAGACAGGTCGTCTAATGAGCGATTGTCTGTTGCTGGGGGTAGGCGGTCAATATGCCTTATCTCTTGGATTACGTAATCCCATATACGTCCATATCTCTGGTCCAGCGCTGCTAGAGCCGCGGTGTATGGGGTCGTAGAGGTGGCATAGGCTAGCGCTATATTGTGCGCTCGGGGTACTTTCAGGTGCTTCAGTAATATTGCATACTTGTGGCGTTCATCAGTGACATCCACCATCATTGTCTCTAAGCACATCCGGAGCTCCGTGTACTGTGCTCGATTCTCATAGGTGAAGTCTGGAAACGTCGGTGTGCCAATGTATGACGCCGTGGATGGCTGATACATCGGCGAGCGTTGGGGGAGAGGCCTCCTAGGCGAGTCTCCTCTTGCGCCTCTCTGTGGGCTGGTACCGGCAGGGTACCATGGCCCGCTGGTCCAGGTGCTATTCCTCGGGGCTGGTCGTGCGTCATGCTCACCCGTGAATAGAGTCGGGGGTCTGTAGCGCAGCGCCGCGGGGGTATAGCCTGGGCTGTACTGGACCTCCTGGTCCGGTGGAGTACTGTGCTGTCGTCGGGCTTGGTTCTCCTCCTCTCCCTCTTCTTCTTCTATCAGGTCCTCTAGATCCTGTAGTCGTTTATTTAGCTTCTCCGCAGTGTATGCCGCTCCTTCCTTGTAGCTGGGTCTCGCTTGGACCGGTCGTGAAGGGGGTCTGCGGGGGGTATAGGCTTGGTCTGTTGGTCAAGTTCAGGGTCGCTTGCTCGGTTAGGGGATGCTGCCCTTGACTGTTGTCTCGACGAGTTCCTTGAACCCCTGGCGGAGGGAGAGGGTGTTGCCTTGGTGATCAGCTGCTCCATTAGCTGCGCTTGTAGTCTGTCGCGCTCGGCTTGTAGTCTGTCGCGCTCGGTTTCGCGCTGGATGAGAGCGAGGTCGCGCTCTGTTTCTCTTTGGGCACCGGCAGCGGCACGCTGGGTGTCTGCTCGGTCTCTTGCCATATTCTCTTCCGTCTGAAGGCGTCTCATCTCCAGGCGTATGCGCTCTTCTTCGCTCCGTTGCTGTGTCTGGAGTCGATCGCGTTCACCCTGAAGTCGATCGCGTTCACCCTGGAGTCGATCGCGTTCGGTAGAGGCTGTCAGGCTGACGAGGAACGCCTGTGATAGCATCCTCTCCGCTTCGCTGGGGGAAGACGGTTGTAGAGGTGAGCCGCTCCTGGCTGTACTCGTTGGGGAGTCCTGGAGCTCTATCTCCTCGGCGCTCTCCTCATCTTGTTCCGTGCAGAGTTCTCTCTCTGTAGGGTTGTCTTCCTCCCGGGGCTGGTCGGGGACTACTTCTTCGGTATTGGCGGGGGGTAAAGGCATGTCAGCTCCCTCCTGGTCCCCACCGTGAGCTTGGTCAGTTACATTAGAACCCACTAGGGCCTCTGTGGTCGGGGTAACCTGGTCGTTAAGGTCAGACATAATTTTACTTTCTACTTTTACCGCGTTTACCGTTTGTCGAAGGCTAGGTAGTTGACTGACAGCGTAATCCTCTAAGTACTGAGGTGTCTGTCGTCTGCGCCGCGGGCGTTCTACGTTAGGAGGACCGTTTCGTGGAGTGTTCATCATAGGCCATTTCAATATTAATAACACTATATTAATATTACACTAGTTACCCTCCGGCTCGAAGGACCAATTGTAACTGAGGGGTACAATTCCCTGACTGTATTGATAAGTATGGTATCATTAAACCACTACCGCTTTATGTACTTTAACTACTGGCCACACAGTACATGATATAGATATGATGAACACTTTCCCACCATGAAACCAAGTCCACACAAATGTATAAGTCGAATATTTAATATATAGCAAAGGGTATATACAACGTTCACTTAATGACATTTATGATTTGAATGCACTTGTAAGGCAAATGAGTATTCGTAGGCAAATCAACATTGAATGCCCAATCTCTGGTTACGCAGGAAGCAAGTATACAACCTGGTTCTTTAGGGAACTATAGCGATGGTACTTAATGATTATAGCTGGATATACTAAAGGGGGGTCCTGCTGGTTGTAAGTCAGTAGGGGGGGGGGGGTTAGGAGAGCCGCCGGCGATATCCCATCTGGCCAACGATTTCTTGGGAGAATTCAGAGTGCTGAACACGGTGCCCACAGAACCTTGGTCAACAGATGAATACAGTTGGGCCCTCTTGTAGACGGTAGCTGCCGGTCCACAACGAAGAGACGTGAGGCGACCTCACTCGGGGTAGAGCGCCGTCTCACCTGGACTCCTCTCGGGGGGTAGTTCCAACACTCACCAGTGTTGGCTGTTATCCATGGCATAAATCAAAGCACCCAAAGCAAGTAGATAATCCAAGCCGCGTAGGGCTCGCCGTCGTCCGGGTAAGGTAATCCAATGTGCAGGTCCACTCGTCCTAGCCCAGAACTCCTCGGATGAAAGCACCACACGTGGTCTGCCCAGCCTGGTTAAGACTCTAGATAACGCGAGGAAACGATGGGGGTACTACTCACTGTATAACTCTAACCGAACGATGCACCATACATAATAGACTATTATTAACTTAATAGAAATACGTCCCACTCGACGGTATAGTGCCAAACTATGACAATTCAACTATTAATCCACACGATGTCTCAATGCCATTCTGAGGCCAAGTTGACCATACTGCACCACACGTGTATCGTGGGTGAGGCTTAACGTCTTGCCTCTAGGTTGGAGGGTAAAGAACTAAGGGCTAAGGGACTAAAAGAAAGTTCTACTTTACTTACGCCATATATATATGCGCTGTGAACAAATAGTACCATTCGTATTTCGCCAGACGTATTCCTACGCGGAACCGGGCTAGTAACGACATGTTCGTCGGCACGATTGAACTTGAACCAAGGGGCTTGGCTGCTGGCGCCAAGTTCTTGTCCAATGAGAGAATGAAACTATTATGGGCTGTTAGTAGACTAAAGGGATATTCAGTGTATATGTACAAGGAATATACAAGGGATATCAAACGATATACAAATACTATTAAATATATATCCATAAATAAATATATATATTCGGTTTAATCTGATCCTTCACAACAAGTAGCCTAGGCTAATTGTTATGTGTTTGTTTGTTTGTTTGTTCTAATTGGCCTAATTGGTTCCAATGTTGTAATCAGATTTCTGTCGGAATAGCCCAACATAGTATCTGTTATTCTTTCTGCTTGACATGTTGGTTTACCAGTCATTTTATTTTGATACTCATCTTTACTAGATTTGCTTGTATTATTTTATTTTGATACTGTGGGAGAAATGTTCCCGGATCAATCAATGTAGACAGTCAGGTAGGCTTGAACAAACATGGGTTTAATACACCGAAATAGGTTCAGGTAAATCAAAGCGGGTTAGAGCTGGATGACTCAGAGTGGA
Source organism: Notolepis coatsorum (assembly GCF_963971535.1). Taxonomy (NCBI): domain Eukaryota; kingdom Metazoa; phylum Chordata; class Actinopteri; order Aulopiformes; family Paralepididae; genus Notolepis; species Notolepis coatsorum. The sequence goes on along the minus strand of NW_028169486.1, from coordinate 170,366 downwards.
CACTGGCCGGGTGTATCATCCACACTGAGCTCCAGATCGATGATATTGGTTACATTATATACAGGAGAAGTGAGAGGTGTGTCTATTGTCTTGGGGTAGTTATTGGTTGGACTGGAAAGGTGAGTGGTTGGTCTGTTCTGTGGGGGGGTTTCGGGTCCATGAAGGGGGGGGGGGGGTGACGTGTTTTGGCGTGGTTTGTCTGGAATGGTGAGTTGTATGGTTTGTTCTGCTCCATGGGGCGGGGGGGCTTGGGGTGGTGAAGGGGGGGGGGGGGGGGGTTGAAAGTTAGTGGAGAATTATCCGACGTTTTCCCACAAAGGGTTCATTATTATTAGGGATGTCCGATATTATCGCCTACCGATATTATCGGCCGATATTGGCATTAAAATGTGAAAAAAAAATTCTATAACCTTTATTTACCCAGGCAAGCAAGTAAGAACAAATTCTGATTTTATTTATTGTCAAAAGTATGCATAATGTTATGTTAATTCAACAACAAGACATATGTAATGTTAATTACCTGAAATTATTCTGTTTTTTGGCGGGGGAAACCCTGCATATATCGGTATCGGTTGATATCGGTATCGGAAATTAAGAGTTGGCCAATATCGGTATATCGGTATCGGTAAAAAAGCCAATATCAAGCATCCCTAATTATTATTATTATTATTCTCATAAGTGACATTTATTGCAAGCATTAGTTATTGCCTGGTGCCGCCTAGTGGACACACTTTGGAACGTGCGTTTGTGACTCTGGACAGGTAAGCTGCCTCTGCGCCATATGCCTGTAAGGTGAAAAGCCCTGTGGGCGAACTGACTGGCACAACGGGGGACTATGTTGGAGCATTGGAGGAGGCCGATGGAGCCGCACATGCTACCGTGATAGCCGACGCCACAGCAAAGAAGGACGCGTGCAAGCAGAAAAAAGCGGCACTGGAGAAGAGGATTTTCTCTGAGGTGTGGTCCCGATTCGTTCAACCAAAGTTAGGCCCCGACGAAGTGGAGTTTGAGGAGGCCTTGGAGGAGACAAAGAGACTCAGCACGCAATGGGCACCCAAAGACAAGAGAGCGTTGGAGGGGAACAAATTGGAAAGGAGACTCAACGCCTTCGAACAAATAGCAAGGGAGTGGAGATACCTTATTCCGAGTCCTAACGTAGCGTGTTGGAGAAGCGGTACAGGCACCTGGACGAGGAAAGAGCAGCACTATTGGACAGGTGGTCGACCCTCCAAGAGCCTGGGGGAAAGGGTGACATTGGAATGACCTGTGAGGATGAAGAGGAGGAAAAGACGCACAACGTTGAAAGGAACGGTGACGTGGCCAGCCCACCTGGTATTGCAAACGATGTTCTGCGACTTGCCGCTGAAGCTAACCCTTCCCCGTCCGCCGACGACAAAAGTGCGGTCGTTCACGTCCACTCTTCATCTCCTCAGCGTGACAGCGGTCGAGCAGAGGGCACTTATAGAAACCCTCCCTTGCCTCTCGGGAGCCATGAGGAGGCCTCTAACGCCGCCCATCTCCAGCTTTGAGCAGAGACCGCAAGAAGTGGGCCTCTCCAGTATATCGGGGGGCGTTCACCCCCACGGGTGAGTCAACCCGGCAGCGAACCCCATTTCAATCATCATGCCAACCTCACTATCATGCCTCAGTCACGAGGTGACAGTGCCACGCCACCTGGCGATGACGGCGCAACGCAGGAAGGTCTCGCTCACCACAGAAGTCCCGGTATAACCACCGGCCACCAGGGGGCCCGACCAAGAATCAAGCTTGCCACCATAAACCTGCCGAAATTCTGTCGAGACAGAAGGACCTATTGGCGCTGGCAGGATAACTGGGAGGACCTCCAGGCATTAGCAGAGCCCTCAGGATTGCCAGTATGCAAGCTATACCACCTGCTGGACAGTGTGGAAGAGCCGCTGAGGAAGAAACTCGGGCTGGATCGCTGCAGAACGGCAGATGATGTTTTCGGACTCCTGGACAACCGCTTTGGGGACAGGAGCGCAACCGCAAGTCTGATCCTCAAAGGTCTGGAAGAAGTGCCTGCAGTACGGAGCAACCAGCCTAGGCCAATGATCGACCTGGTCCAGGCAGTGGAAACCGCACTGTATGACTTGAATGACCTTGGAATGGAGGATGTTATCAGAAACCACTTAACTGAGGGCGGCTGGGTGGCGCAGCGGACATTGCGCTCGTCACCAACGCAAGAGACACCGGGTTCGAATCCGGCTGTCTGCGTTGCCTCCGGCTTGCGCCCGCCGTCATACTAACTCAATTGGCAGAGTTAGCGGGTGGAAGTCGATGGGCGGTAATCTGGACGTTGTGGACAGCGACTCCTACAGGTCGGTTGGGGGACGCCTGCACAGCAGAGACAGGAAATGGCGGGGGTAGTGTGAGCCTCCGACACGTAACACCTCGCCAATGAGAGTCCGCGCTGGCAGGTGAAAAGATGTGACAGGCTGCCTCCTCGTGTATCGGAGGGGACACGTGATGCAAGGCTTTTATCCTCCCTACAACCGGCCAGTGGGGGGGCATATGCGAGCAACGTTCAAGACAGGGCAGGGGAGAATTGGCACAGTGAAATTGGGATGGGAGAAACATTTACAAAGAGGAGAAAAAAGTGGATACAATTTTTTTTAAACTTAACTGTCGCCGCCATAGAGAGGAAGCTGCCTACAGGCATGAGAGAGAAGTGGATCTCCTACGAGCGTGACCCCGCAAATGGCGTCACACCCAGAAGCTACTTCGACAGGCTCTTGTCATTCCTGAAAGGACAGGAAAGGATCCTCGAGAGGCTAGCACAGCTGGAGATTGGAACCACCCACGCCGGCGATAGACCAACCCAGCGTGAGAGGCTGAGCGACAGAGG
>NW_028169486.1:90000-160000 GCF_963971535.1 Notolepis coatsorum | reverse complement strand
CAGTCTGCCTATGGCGGCCTTTCTCGATGGCTAGGCTGTGCTCAAGGATCTTCAGTCACAGTGCTCAGGTATTCTGCCACTGTGTACTCTCTGTTTAGGGCCAAATAGCATTTCAATTTCTTTCCAATGTGTCTCTCTCTCTCTCTCTCTCTCTCTCTCTCTCTCTGTACACTGTATATTGACTGTAGAACGGGAGCTCTCTCTCGCTCTCTCTTTTGCTATATGTTGACTGTATCATGCCCCGCCTCGGGCAGCGCTATTATTTAAGAATATGTTGACTGTATAAAAAAAAAAAAAAAAAAAATATATATATATATATATATATATATATATATATATAATTTTTTTTTTTTTTTTTTTTTTTTTTACCTTTTGGGGGGGGGGGGGGCCTCGCGTTAAATCTCGCACAGGGCCTCGCATTTCTCCCAGGCGGCCCTGTTTATGTGCATGTGAGTGTGCTCACTATATAGATTTCTGTCCTTAGTTTCCAGAAAACAAACTGCTTTACAAGATTTAAATGATCAAAATCATCTTCAAAACATTCAGATTAAAAAAATATGACACATCATTTGAAAGTTTACATTCTGTACTTTCGCAATCTGGAATAATCTGGAAAATGAAAATGTCTACATGTGGCACAAATCGCTGTACATAGACACATATGTGAGGGTGGGGGGGGGCTGTGTGTTTATGTGAGTGTGCTCAGTATAGACTGTATATGTGAGGGTGGGGGGGCTGTGTGTTTATGTGAGTGTGCTCAGTATAGAGTAGACTGTATATGTGAGGGTGGGGGGGGGGCTGTGTGTTTATGTGAGTGTGCTCAGTATAGAGTAGACTGTATATGTGAGGGTGGGGGGGGGGGCTGTGTGTTTATGTGAGTGTGCTCAGTATAGAGTAGACTGTATATATGAGGGTAGGGGGGCTGTGTGTTTATGTGAGTGTGCTCAGTATAGACTGTATATGTGAGGGTGGGGGGGCTGTGTGTTTATGTGAGTGTGCTCAGTATATATACTGTATATATGAGGGTAGGGGGGCTGTGTGTTTATGTGAGTGTGCTCAGTATATATACTGTATATGTGAGGGTGGGGGGCTGTGTGTTTATGTGAGTGTGCTCAGTATAGACTGTATATGTGAGGGTGGGGGGATGTGTGTTTATGTGAGTGTGCTCAGTATAGAGTAGACTGTATATGTGAGGGTGGGGGGGGGCTGTGTGTTTATGTGAGTGTGCTCAGTATAGAGTAGACTGTATATGTGAGGGTAGGGGGGCTGTGTGTTTATGTGAGTGTGCTCAGTATAGAGTAGACTGTATATATGAGGGTGGGGGGCTGTGTGTTTATGTGAGTGTGCTCAGTATAGACTGTATATGTGAGGGTGGGGGGGGCTGTGTGTTTATGTGAGTGTGCTCAGTATAGAGTAGATACTGTATTTATGAGGGTGGAGGGCTGTGTGTTTATGTGAGTGTGCTCAGTATAGAGTAGACTGTATATGTGAGGGTGGGGGGCTGTGTGTTTATGTGAGTGTGCCCAGTATAGAGTAGACTGTATATGTGAGGGTGGGGGGCTGTGTGTTTATGTGAGTGTGCTCAGTATATATACTGTATATATGAGGGTGGGGGGCTGTGTGTTTATGTGAGTGTGCTCAGTATATATACTGTATATGTGAGGGTGGGGGGCTGTGTGTTTATGTGAGTGTGCTCAGTATATATACTGTATATGTGAGGGTGGGGGGGCTGTGTGTTTATGTGAGTGTGCTCAGTATAGAGTAGACTGTATATGTGAGGGTGGGGGGGGGGGGGCTGTGTGTTTTTGTGAGTGTCCTCTATAATTCAGAGCATTTCACACCCCTCCCATCGCCTCACATCCGTCTCTCTCTCTCTCTCTCTCTCTCTCTCTCTCTCTCTCTCTCTCTCTCTCTCTCTCTCTCTCTCTCTCTCTCTCTCTCTCTCTCTCTCTCTCTCTCTCTCTCTCTCTCTCTCTCTCTCCTGCACTTATCTGTCTCCCACGGGGGTCCAAGCGTCAGCCTGCCAACGAAACTCTGGGTTATCTGCTCGGCTATTATTAACCCAGTCGCCTTCTTCCCAGGAGTTACAAGGCGACGCGTTCACAGACAGTTACCCCGCAGCCACGGGAGAGTGTCGTGAGAGTACGTTCTACCTAAGCTGTTTAGTTTGTTATCATATCCTCTTTAGAACAGTGTGACCATGAAAAAAGACTGTCCCATTTAAAATAAGGGCACCTTAGCCTGCCCCCTGCCTGGCTCTCCGTAAAGAAAACACGTCAGTCCCTCTTCAGTCCCTGGCCCACAAAACCACTGTTCATTAATACGTGAACTGGGTCTCAGTGACATGATGAGGAGGATCCCTTCAGTCGGCTACACATTATTCTTTCACCATATAAATGTTTTATTCACCTCTTTACTACTACTCTACTACTAGCCTACTACTACTCTACTACTAGCCTACTACTACTCTACTAATGATCTACTACTACTCTACTGCTAGTCTACTAATGATCTACTACTACTCTACTACTATAGCACACACCCACTTTAAACAAATACACTGTAGCACCCACTCCCCACACTTTATATTTATGGATGAAGGATTGCACTACAACTCGTACACCTTACTGTAAATTGTACCTAAAATTGTACCTCATCCCATTTCTGCTTTGCACTAGATAGTACTGTACATTAGTACACTGCATAGTATTGTGTATTGTATATTATATGGTAACTCAGAACATTGTACATATGTCTATACCGAACACTGTGACCTCATTTTCTTCTTCTAAATTCATGCTATATTATGTTATTATGTTATTTGATACTATCTTGTCTAGCACAGTCTCTGGAGCGTAACAGTAAGAAGCATTTTGTATGAAAGTATTCTGTACTTCTGTATGACAACTATTAAAGAACTTGAACTAGTTACTGACATCTTTCACTAGAGGGCAGCACATAATAATGAACGGACACCCCCAGTGCTCCAGTGAGAGGCTTCAAACCTCCACAAAGCAGCTCTCTGTCATCAGACCACAATCATTGTTGGTTCATCTGTGAATCTTTTGTACTTTTGCAGATACAAAGCGTAAATATATGGCTTATACAACATGTGAATATATTACTCATAGCTATAACTTGGGGACCAGGTTTCCGTGTTGCCAGGTACCGAGGTGGGGTATGTCCCAGGCCTTTCTCCCCGTGCTCGCAAGGGTTCCCCCTCCCGATAAGAGAAACCCAATGGAAAAACATGCACAACAGATCGCTAACTCTGTCGCGTTCCCTGACGAAGACGGACAGGAGCACTTGGATTGGTCCCCGGGGCGCGGCCCCACGCCGCAGCCCCTATCTGCTCCCGGCTGCCCTTGGGGGAAGAACGACGGGATGGGTCAAGCGCAGAGATTCAATTTCATTGGCGACCCAAAGAAAAATTGCATGTGTGTTCCTGTGTGTGTCACTGCATGATGATTAAAGACTTCTTCAAAAGTCCAGTTATAAATTATAAAAACTAGGGGGTGGACCTGAGGGGGGCTGTGAAATGTACAATAAAGAAAGACATTTGCTGTGATTTCCTGCAACTTAAAAACACAACTTCAATAAAATAGCAAACACAAGGGTAAGTTATTTATTTAAGTAGTGTATATAAGGTTGTACAATAGTTTAACATTGAACACGAAAACACATGCATGTATGCACACACACACTGACTTTGGCAACCTGTTGGTGGGGATTCATCCTCAGGACAGTGGATCACCTGGAAGATGAGTAGTGGCGTTGGCATGCCACTGTTGAAGAGAGGTGCTTTTTCACCCTCATCTCATCTCATCTCGACAAGCGTTTATCATGAAGTTAGTGTCTCTTTGCAAATGTTCCATTTACTAAGAGCATACAGGCAGTGTTTAGCTTACTCAGTGTTCTACAAGTGTATCTTGTAGACCAGGCCCATTGCAAGTTGCTGTACTCTGTCGTCTACTCTAAGCCATCCTAGGTGGTCAAAGTGGGCATGGGTGAGGTGGGTTCTAGGAGTAAGGTCAAGTAGTAGTCTGACCAGTTTGTTTTGTGATGTTTGTAATCTTGTTTTTAGCGCCTTTGAGGTGCTTTGGTACCATGAGGTGCAAGCATAGTCGTAGTACCCTTGAATGAGTGCTCCTGCCAGAGTCTTCAGGGTATTCTTGTTTACCAGAGAGGAGATCCGGTACAGGAATCTAGTTCGTTGGTTGACTTAGTTTTATTACATTGGATGCCATTTTGTCACAGGAAAGATTTGCCTCTAGGATGGGACCCAAGTAGGTAATTTCATCTTTCCTTTTCCTTGTCACCTTCACCTAATATGTTTTCATCTGGTCAGGTGCGCTGTCACCTAATATGTTTTCATCTGGTCAGGTGCGCTGTCACCTAATATGTTTTGATCTGTGTCTGGTTAGGTGTGCCGTCACGCGTCACCTAATATGTTTTCATCTGTCTGGTCAGGTGCACCGTCACCGAATATGTAATTTTTTGCATCTGTGTCTGGTCAGGTGCGCCGTCACCGAATATGTAATTTTTTGCATCTGTGTCTGGTCAGGTGCGCCGCCATCTAATGTTAATATGTTTTCTTCTGTGTCCACTGACCACTGACACACACAGTGGGGGATGTTTTAAAAATAAAATGTTTGCTTCACCAAAAAAAATTGTCAGCAGCCACCACTGATTTGCACCTCCTGTTATATAAGTCCTGCAGGGGTGGTAGTGCAATACCCGTAGTACGCTCAGCTGAGTGCCCCACTCTCTGGAGTGTGCCGTGCTGTTTCCATACCAGGCAGTGATGTTTCCAGTCAGAATGCTCTCTACAGCCCCGGAGTAGAAGGAGTGGAGTATCTTCCCCGATACTCTGAACTTCCTCAGCTGTCTCAGGTGATAGAGGCGCTGTTTCGCCTTTTTCACCACAGAGTCTATGTGTGTAGACCATGTCAGGTCCTCTGTGATGTGGACTTCGAGGTACTTGAAACTGCTCACCCTGTCCACGATAGCCCCGTTTATCCACAACGGCGTGTGTGTCCCTGCTGTATTCTCCTAAAATCCACGATCAGCTCTGTGGTTTTACCAATGTTCAGGAGCAGGCTGTTGTCCCGGCACCAGCGTGCCAGTTCATCAACCTCCTCCCGATAGGCCTTCTCGTCATTGTTAGAGATCAGCCCCACCACCACCACCGTGTCGTCCGCAAACCTCACTATGGAGTTGGAGCTGAACCTGGCCAGTGGCCACACAGTCATGTGTGTACAGTGAATAAAGCAGGGGGCTCAGAACGCAGCCCTGGGGGGACCCGATACTCAGGGTGATTTTGCTGGAGGTATGACCCCCCCACCCTGACCGCCTGGGGCCTGTCACTTAGAAAGTCCAGGATCCAGGCGCTTTAGAATATTTCTGCTAATGAAGAAAGATATTTATTACCATCAACTATCCAGTTAGTTTTTATAATGTAACATTTGGCTACTTCATTCATCAAACCATTGAAGTACAGAGAGAGAGAGAGAGAGAGAGAGAGAGAGAGAGAGAGAGAGAGAGAGAGAGAGAGAGAGAGAGAGAGACAGAGACAGAGACAGAGACAGAGAGAGAGAGAGAGAGAGAGAGAGAGAGAGAGAGAGAGAGAGAGAGAGAGAGAGAGAGAGAGAGAGAGAGAGAGAGAGAGAGAGAGAGAGAGAGAGAGATAGAGATATATTTATGGGTTATGGGTTATGGGCTCAGCCCCCTTTTTTTTAAAGTGTTTCAAGTTTCTTTAATAGTTGTCATACAGAAGTACAGAATACTTTCATACAAAATGCTTCTTACTGTTACGCTCCAGAGACTGTGCTAGACAAGATAGTATCAAATAACATAGTATAGCATGTAATTTAGAAGTAGAAAATGAGGTCACAGTGTTCAGTATAGACATATGTACAATGTTCGATGCAGAATAGACGTAACTGAGTTACCATATAATATACAATACTATGCAGTGTACTAATGTACAGTACTATATAGTGCAAAGCAGAAATGGGATGAGGTACAATTTAGGTACAATTTACAGTAAGGTGTACGAGTTGTAGTGCAATCCTTCATCAATAAATATAAAGTGTGGGGAGTGGGTGCTACAGTGTGTTTGTTTAAAGTGAGTGTGTGCTATAAAGTGTGTGGAGTGGGTGCTACAGTGTGTTTGTTTAAAGTGAGTGTGTGCGTGTGGATGTGTGTGCTATGTGCGTTTGATGGTTGTTGTTGTGTAGTGTTCATTGTTCGTTTAGCAGCCTGATGGCCTGGGGATAGAAGCTTCTTCTGAGTATTCTCTTCCCTTCCATTCCATTCCTCACTGTTGGAGTTGACGTTAAAAACAAAAGGTAACTTGTTTGTCTTCTTCTGCCCCTTTGTCATTACAATCAGCCCTCGGGTGGGATACCGTTGGCTCCAGAATTCCATTGGCTACGCAGCCCGAAGCAAAGTGCTGCGACGTGCGCCAGTGTTAAAGGTTAAAGCACGCTGGGTGGGATGACAGTGACAGGTTGAAGATGGCTTTAGGCAGAATCACGAACAGTGGTTTAAGAGAAGTTATTTATATTTCTAACATAATAGAGTTACAGAGGTTTGAACACACTGAATTAAAGGTTTTGTTTGCTTGTTGCCAGATGCCTGTTTTTCAGTTCTTGAGAGGTAAGAGCTGGAACACATAATGGTTCCATAGCCGACTATGGCAGCTTCCAATAATAAAAATACAATCATTTTGTACATTTACATTTACATTCAGTCATTTAGCTGAACGCTTTTATCCAAAACGACTTACAAGTTCTGTACCACAAGTCATCAGGAAGGGTACAACTATCTATCAGCTGAGTAACAATGTTCATCAAAGTGTTGCGTGTTACAGTGTAGGTTAGTTTATTAGGACACGTGCATGACAGTAAGGTTAGTTAGGGTTAGATCTTTTTTTTGGTGTATTTAAAAAAAAAACATTAATTCAGATAATGGTTGAAGAAGTGCGTCTTTAGTCAACGGCGAAAGATTGGACGTGTTTCGGCTGTCCTCCTAACTGGGGTGGGTAGTTCATTCCACCATTGTGGGGCAAGGACTGAGAATAGGCGACTTCTCTTTGATGACCCTTGTGGGATATTGTGGATATCCTGAAGAACGTTCTCAGTCAACCGAGATCCGGTAATAACAAGGTTTATTAGCCAGACAGATAGAAATATACACATAGTATTTAGAGAGAATGGCTGAGGGTTCCGCCCAGGTGACCAGCTGAAATGACCCAGGTGAAGAAGCCTGAATGCTGTCGGGAGGAGCCCTATATAGTGAAAAGGGGGAGGAGGGGGCCCCATTTGATAGGTCAAATGGGTGGGTGGGGGGGGGGGGGGGACACAGGATAGGGAACAAAGGGGAGGGGAGGGGAGGGGGGTGTCTTTACATGAGAGTTGGGCGATCAATATATTATTCCACACTGTGCATGTTGCTCATGTTGCTCATAGACTCTTCATGTAGACTCTCTCTCTTCTTCTGACTGTGTCTGAGGTTAATTCTTTACAGATATGTATATTTGTGTACAAATGCATTCATGATCACAATCTACCAAATGGTTTTAATAGTTTTTTTTTTCTTTTAATTCAGATGTTCATTCATATGCTACACGTCAGTCCAGGGACCTGCATATACCTTATTGTGGTACTTCACTTAGGCAGTTCTCAGTGAGGTATAGAGGGTCCAATCTTTGGAATGCAGCTGATCCTATGCTGAGGAAATCTCCATCTCTGCTTATTTTTAAAGCAAACTACAAAAAAATTCTCATCCAAAAGTAGTAGATAGATAACAGGTCATACATGTAGGTATGCATTAGGTTATGTGGGTGGGTAGGTTTGTAGGCAGGTGGGTGGGTTGTTATATATCATTATGTACACAGTATATCCATGTATGTACTGTGTGTATGTATGTTTGTATTAACACAAATCTTTTAATGTATTCTGGTATTTTATAATATGCATATTTTTGTATGTTGGATTTTATAAAACAGGGGACGTTCTTGATAAGCCTCTAGGCTTCTAACTTCTCCTTCACAATCGTTACAACTTATTATGTATTGTTTTTACTTCTGTTTAACTGTGTTAATAAACAAACAAACAAACAAACAAACAAACTCTTCATGTTGCTCATGTAAGCAGAAAACAGAAAACAGTGGAGATGGTAGTGGACTTCAGGCGGAGGGCAGCCCCCCCCACCCCGATCATTCTGGGAGGCACCCCGGTGGCCTCTGTGGAGTCCTGCCGCTTCCTCGGCATGACACTCTCCCGGGACCTGAAATGGGAGCTGAACACCATCGCTCTCAATAAAAAGGCCCGGAAGAGGATGTACTTCCTACGTCAGCTGAGGAAGTTCAGGCTGCCGAGGACCATGATGGTCCAGTTTTACACCGCCATCATCCAGTCCATCCTCACCCTCTCCATCATCACCTGGTTCCCTTCAGCCACGGTCAGAGACAAGGCCAAGCTGCAGCGGGTGATACGCTCGGCGGAGAGGGTGATCGGCTGCCCCCTTCCCTCCCTCGAGTCCCTACATTCCACCAGGGCCTTGAGGAGGGCGAGGAAGATCATGGCAGACCCCACCCACCCGGGTTACAACCTCTTCAACATGCTCCCCCACGGCAGGCGGCTACGGCTGCCCAAGACACTAAAGTCCCGCCAAAGACTGAGTTTCTTCCCCTCAGCAGCTCGCCTGGTAAACGAGTCAGGTGTCCTCCTGCCCCCCCCCCCCCCCCCCCCCCCCTCGATGGCGAGCTGCTAGGGCTGGACTTCTGGACTTGAACTTTGTGTTGCACTGTATCCATGTCCCCAACCACCGCACTTTCACAGTCTTATTGTTGTCTCACTGTTCTGTCCTGTCTTGCACTTTACTTAAAATTATTTATTTACTGTTGTATTGTTCTTAATTGTGAAAAAATTATGCACTGTAATGTCAAATCACGTTCCATTTTGTACCTGTATAAAATGGCGAATAAAGTAATCTGAATCTGAATGTTGCTCATATACTCTTCATGTTGCTCTTAGACTGTTCATGTTGCTCCAGCACGGCTGTGTCTCGCTTCCAATCCTGCTTCTACTTCCCCCTGAGAGGAGCTTCTATCCCAGGCTTTATCCTGGAAGCTCCTCCTACAGGGACAAACCAAAATCACAATCAATCAATTAAGCGATACAGACATTATTTCTCAATTAAAATTATTCTGTACACATTGGATACATTATTCCATACCAACCTATCATTACAAACAAAAAATAGTGTTTAGGGCACTTTTAAAGTCTATTCCCTTTTTATCATGAAAACCCCCCCGGCTTTGGCATTCTCGAAGACACTCTGACGTCACGAGATCGCCGCCATCTTGGTATTGGGGAAACAAACGGATTTCTACGATCAAATGTATGCGTTGAGCTCTGTTTTTATTACATATTTTATCACATTCTTGTTCATTTCATAACCTTTTCATATAATTTGTTTTGAAAATATTGAGGCCAACATGGTGTCGTATTCGATTTAAAGAGAATAATCTTCAGGACGAGGAGATTGCATTAAGAGGTTTATTCAAAGGTAAGCATGAGGTAAGCATGAGTGTAACTCCATCCACGGCTGGCAGTCAACTGACTGTCAGGACCCCTTGTCAGGTATACATAATAGGAAGGTGCACCTGGCGCGCCTGTCGTAAAATGATATATTCAAAGCATGAATATTACATCCTCCTTCTTTTAAAGAAAGCTTTATAAGCTATGAACAAAATTGAAATAAAGAAAGGTTGTGCAATACTCTGTAAGAGTTTCTTTGTAAACAATAACATGTGCGTTACCTGTGTCAGGACCAGGCAATGTAAACAGGTAAGATTAATATGTTAAACATAAAAAGATTCTTGTATCAAAGGTATTACAGTTCGTATTGTGTGCCCTCTTATTCTGGAAAGTCTGCTTTAATATTTGAATACTTCAGCTGTGAATAAGGTATGTATTCAAGGCTTATTTGGTCGTGTGTGTCTCACCACTCTTACCATATGCAGCTCTTATTTGTAGAATTAACTTGCTAACAAAATGGGACTATATCGACAAGTAAGCAAGGTAAGTAAGTCATAGATTCAACACATATAGTAAGTCATCATTTCAGTATACATTAATATTTTGTTACATTTCACCACCCTTTTTTTTTTTTTTTTTTTTTCAATTTGGTAAACAGTGTTATAATAGGGCAGCGATCCGCTTGCACCCTGTACATTTATAGGTCTAAAACGTCCCGAGGCTTCACTGCTCGGCCGGATCTGGTGTAGTATGAAGCTGAGTTCGCTTCTGAGTCCTCTGACAGTTCAGGGTCGTTGGTCTGCGGCGGTTGATCGACGCTCTCTGGACTTGGCATACCGTCGCTGTCCTGGAAGTGTTCCTCTTTTGTGTCCCTCAGGTGCCTGCGGTTGCGGCGGTATTCGCGTCCATCTTGGGTGCGAACGTGGTATGGCCGCGCAGTGTCGGCTGGTTGTATGACTACTGCTGGCCTCCAGCGTCCATATTCTTGGAGCCTGACAGATTCACCACAATGTAGTGGGGGCAGTGGTCTAGCTGACCTGTCATAGTATTTCTTCTGGTGCTGTTGTCTCTGCACTCGCTTGTCATGTCCATCTTTGGGGCTTACTACCCCTGGCCGCAGCTGTTGGTTGGTGCCCGGGAGGGTTGAGCGTAGCCTGCGGCTCATCAACAGCTGTGCCGGCGATTTGAAATTGTCTACTGGGGTGTTACGATACTCCAGGAGGCTTAGGTACGGGTCTCTTCCGTCTGCCTTAGCCTTGTCCATGAGTGATTTTGCCGTCTTCACAGTTCTCTCCGCTAGTCCGTTGCTCTGCGGATAATGTGGGCTTGACGTGACGTGTGTAAACTCCCACGACTTGGCGAATGCCTCGAACTCTTTAGACTTGTATTGTGGTCCATTGTCTGAGATAATGGTCTCTGGGACGCCATGCCTGGCACAGGCTGCCTTTAGCTTGTGGACAACAGCTGCCGATGTGGTGCTGTGAAGTCTGTCTAGTTCGAAGAATCTGCTGTAGTCGACGGTCACAACATAGTCCTGGTTGTTCCAGTTGAAGAGATCTGTCCCTACAACCTGCCAAGGGCGGTCTGGGATACGATGAGGCATCATAGGCTCCTTGGTGTTTGATGGGCGGCGCTCTTGGCATATTGAGCACTTTTCCACGACTTGCTCTATATGTCTACCCATTCCAGACCAGAACATGATGTCTCATGCTCTCAGTTTGCATTTTTCCATTCCCATGTGGCCTGCATGGATCTTGATCAGCATCTCTCCTCTGAGGCTGGTAGGGATGACTATTTTCTCCCCTTTGAAAATGATTCCATTCGTCTTGGATAGTTCATCTCTGTGATTCCAGTATTCAGTGATGTTCTGGGGGCATTGTTTTCTTTCCTCAGGCCATCCCTCCAGGATAGCCTGGCTGAGCAGCTTTAGCTGTGTGTCATTGTCTGTTGTTTCTCTGATCTCCTGTAGCCTGTCGTCGTGCACAGGTAAGCTGTTGTACACCATGTGTACCTGAAGGTCCATCCCTTCACTGAGTCCGTCGTCGTGAGAGGTGAGTGACTTCCTGGACAGCGTGTCGGCAACTGGGATGTCTTTCCCAGGGCTGTGCACGATCGTGAAGTTGTACTTGTGTAGTTGTAGTATCATCCTCTGTAACCGCGGTGGGGCTGCGGCGATCGGCTTCTTCATGATCGACTCCAGGGGCTTATGGTCAGATTGCACCACAACATGGCGGCCGTAGGCATATTGGTGGAAGCGTTTGAATCCATAAAGGACTGCGTACATCTCCTTTTCGATTTGTGCATAGTTGACCTCGCTGTCCGTGAGTGATCTGGATGCGTAGCTAATGGGCCTTCCTTCCTGCATCAGCACAGCACCCAGACCATACTTTGATGCGTCCACTTGCAAGCTGAGCTCCTTATCTGGGTCAAAGTAAATGAGGACTGGCCCCGGTTCACTGGTAAGTATGTCTTTCATCTTTTGGAATGCAGCGTCGTGCTGCACGTCCCACAGGAACTCATTCGATTGTTTAAGCAGCTGTCTCATGGGTGCGTTGATCTCGGAGAGGCTCGGGGCGAATCTTCGCCAGATAGTTGACCATACCTAGCACGGTCTCCAGATCTGCACGGCTCTTTGGCGCCTCCATCTCCTTGATGGCAGCTATCTTGCCTGGGTCAGGCTTCATGCCGTCAGCTGAAAGGACGTGCCCGAAGTAGCTCACTTCGGTGGCTCCGATGGTGCACTTGTCTGCGTTGAGCCGAACGCCTCTCTCCCGTGATCTCTCCAACATTGCATGTAGATTCTTATCGTGTTCCTCTCTGGTCGCGCCATAGACAAGGATGTCGTCTACTATAGCTGCTACTCCGTTCAGTCCCTCGTATGTCTCGTCGATTTTCCGTTGGAACTCGTCCTGGGCAGAAGCGAGCCCAAATGGTAATCGTAGGAATCTGTATCGTCCAAACGGTGTGTTGAACGTCGTCAGCTTCGATGATTCTGTGGAGAGCTTGATGGACCAGTATCCCGACCTTGCATCCAGTACGCTGAAATAGCGTGCGCCTGTTAGTCTGGGTGTGATGTCCTCTAGTGTCGACAGAGGGTAGTGCGGGCGCTTGATAGCCTTGTTTAGCTCCTTAGGGTCCAAACATAGTCTGAGCTTGCCTGTGCGTGGTTTCTCAACAATGACCAGTGCACTGACCCACTCCGTTGGTTCAATGACTTTAGCGATGATCTGTGTGTCTTCCATACTCTGTAGCTCCTTTTTCAGTCGGCCACGCAGGGCGATCGGTGTCCTTCTCAGTGGGCAGACTACTGGCGTGGCGTCTGGGTCTATATGGATGTGACACTCTCCTGGGAATAGTCCGATCCCTTTAAACACGTTGTGGTATTCTTCCATGATGGTCTGTTTATCTGTGTAGGCATTTACTGACAACACTAGTTTAATGAGGTCCATATTCAGGCATGCCTGTAAACCTATAACTGGGGGTGCCTGAGTGTCTACTATGTAAAAGTCTAACAACATGTCACGCTCTTTGTATTTACACTTTAACGTGCATGTGCCCTTTACCACTAGTTTCTCTCCACCATATCCTGTCAGTCTGCGTGAAGTAGGCTGTACTTTGCATTTATCTTGTAAACTGTGATACTCTCTCAAAGGAATTACATTTACTTGTGCACCTGTGTCTAGCTTAAATTTAAGCTCTGTGCCATGTTTTCCTATTTGTATGTCTGCGAAGGCTTGTTCTGTTGCATCAAACCGTCTGTCTGTCACGGTGTCTACATAAAGTTCGTCTGACTCTTCTCCTGACTCAGAGCGCATGCTAATCTCGTGTACTGACTTTTTCTGGAAACGACCGGCCCTGCAGACTTTAGCAAAGTGGTTCCATTTTCCACACTTCGTGCATTGTTTCCCTCTAGCTACACAGTTATCTCCTTCCCTGTGAGCTCTGCTCCCACAGTATCCACAGTTCTTACGTGTGTCTGTGTCGCTCGCTCTGTTCGCTCTCTCTGTCCACTCTGTTCTGGGGCGGTACCTCTGTGCGCTATTCTTCTGTTCATGTCTGTGCACCTCGTGCACAAGCTGCTCCTGCGCGCTGCTCGTGGCGCCAGTAAAGCTCTTTATCTGTGATTGTGCTAGCTCGTGGGCTCTAGCTATATCTATCGCTTTGTCTAACGACAAGTCTGATCCAACGTTTAATAGTTTCTCTCTTACTTTTGCTGAGTGTATGCCAAACACTATACGGTCTCTAACCATCTCATCATTGTTCACATATGCACAGTCCTTCACGAGTAGTTTCAATGCAGTGACAAATTGTTCAAATGACTCGCTAGGTTGCTGGGTTTTTTCATGGAATTTGTACCTAGCGAAAATCGTATTCCTCCTTGGAAGTACGTATGCTTAGAAATTGTCATAGTAGCTCTTCAATACCTTTGCTTCATCTGCACTGAGAGTCCATGTGTTGTGAATGTCTCTCCCTTTTTCTCCACTCCACAGTAGCAGGTAGCTACATTTCTCGTCCTCTCCTTTCTTCTTGAGTGGGCCCGAAAACATTAGCTCCGCGTGCTGTCTGAACTTCTTCCATTCTCCCGGTAAGTCCAGAGAATCCCAATTCATCCGTGGCGACGGGACTCCGTTGATATCCATGTTCATCCCGCTTCTGACACCATGTCGTATTCGATTTAAAGAGAATAATCTTCAGGACGAGGAGATTGCATTAAGAGGTTTATTCAAAGGTAAGCATGAGGTAAGCATGAGTGTAACTCCATCCACGGCTGGCAGTCAACTGACTGTCAGGACCCCTTGTCAGGTATACATAATAGGAAGGTGCGCCTGGCGCGCCTGTCGTAAAATGATATATTCAAAGCATGAATATTACACATGGCATTTCACTATTTCGAAAGCCTTTCTGGTGATTCTAAGTGCATGTTTCCCCCCAAGCCATAGACATGCACTTAGACAGAAAGTTAAAAAGACAGGGAGTTGACTTCGAGAATCTCCCAGTTCTGGTTGGGCAGCCAGAGACTCTACAAGGAACCAAGTGGGAGCACAGACAACCATTGTATTTGTTAACACATTTATTTACTTTATTAGTGATGGCGAGATGAAGCTTCATGAAGCATTGAAGCTTTCTATCCAATAGTGTCACTCATGTGCCGAAGCATCATGGTGGTTCATTTGCTCTACTGTGCCACCAAGTGGACAATAAATGTAGAACAGGCAGCGTGATTATAATAGTATACCATGGCTTTGGTGTGTGAAGCTTTGATTCACACTCATCTAATCTTCTCAAACTCAACAACAATAAAACTGAGCACATGGTTGTGGCACGCAAGGCCCTGCTCCGGAAGGTTGGGGATCTCACCCTCAACATACACGGCTGCTCCATCTGCCCTTCCCCTAAGGTCCGCAACCTGGTTTATCCTGGACTCCACCCTCTCCTACCAAGCCCATGTCAGTTCCGTCACCAAATCCGCCTTCTTCCATCTCAGAAATATCTGACCCGACCATCACTTTCCGACTCCACAGCTGAGACCCTCATCCATGCCTTTGTCACCTCTCGCCTGGACTACTGCAACGGGGTCCTGTCCGGGGTCCCAAGCAAAACCCTGGACAGGCTCCAGTATGTTAAAAATTCAGCTGCCAGGGTTCTAACCCGCACCAAACCCTGGCAGTACATCACTCCCACCCTCATCCACCTCCACTGGCTCCCCATCAAATCCTGCATCACCTACAAAACCCTCCTGCTCACCTACAAATCCCTTCACGCTCTGGCACCTCAGTACCTCACTGACCTCCTCCACCCCTACACTCAGTCACGGTCCCTGCGATCCACAGACACTGGTGAGATCTCCATCCCCCGAACCTTCGGGGACAGAGCTTTCAGTGTGGCAGCTCCCACCCTCTAGAACTCCCTCCCTGCAGAACTCCGCACCGCCCCAACTCTGGACTCATTCAAAAAACTGCTCAAAACCCACCTCTTCAACTTGGCCTTTAACCCCTAATTTCTCACTTTATATTTATATGTTGTGTCTAGTGTCTTTTTAAGTGGAGTGAGTTTAACTCGCAGTACCGCTACTTGCCAGTCACTTCACAACACTTGAAGTCCATCGTGACTGTGTGCCTTGCGGTACCATCTGTTACATATATACGTTAGGATACACATTTATTTGTCTTTCCCAGTACTCCAGGGGATTCTCCAACGCAAAGAAACACATAATAAATTCCTATGTCGGCCACAATGTGAAGGGATAGGAAATATACATTGCGTTTCGTTGCCTATACACTTAAAATTGCGCACCAACCCCGAAGCCATTTCCTGAATCAGGGGCCGCGGAGCGAGGCTTTGGACGTCATCACATACGTCACTGATACATGCTCCACTTAAATATGCCTGGATTACTCGACACAAGCATCGATGCCTCGCTTCAAATGACACATCACTAATGACAACCTGCCTCTGACTAAGTTTTTTCACTGCTTGGCCACATCCTCACACTCACATTGCATATTATTTCAATTATACATCGAACATGTAGCCTATTATTATTATATCATATTCACTGGTAGACGGCACGGTGGTGTAGTGGTTAACACTGTCGCCTCACAGCAAGAAGGTCCAGGGTTCGATTCCCGCTTGGGGACCAGGTTTCCGCGTTGCCAGGTACCCAGGTGGGTTATATCTCCCAGGCCTTTCTGTGTGGAGTTTGCATGTTCTCCCTGTGCTCGCAAGGGTTTCCCCCCTGATAAGATAAACCCAATGGAAAAACATGCACAACAGATCGCTAACGCTGTCGTGTTCCCTGACGAAGACGGACAGGAGCACTTGGATTGGTCCCCAGGCTCGGCCCGACGCCGCAGCCCCTATCTACTCCCGGCTGCCCTTGGGGGGAAGGACAACGGGATGGGTCAAGCGCAAGACTCAATTTCATCTGCGACCCAAAAATTGCATGTGTGTGTTCTTGTGTGTGCCGCCCATCACATGTGTGTGTCACTGCATGATAATTAAAAACTTCTTCAAAAGTCCAGTTTATTATTATGTGGTCAGCCTTTGTTCTATCCCACCTGTCATGCAACATTATTATATGAATTAGACATGACACATAATTTACCTATTTACCTTGACTGACTGCACAGGGAATATATTATAGATATATATAGACAGAAATATAATCAACAATATGAAGATATATACTGTAGACAAATATAATCAACAATATTATAGATACTGTATAAATACTGTTGACAGAAATATATTCCATTTGATTCATATAGTACCTTTCAAGAAACCCAGGGACAATTCACAAGGCAACCAAAAAATACAGATAAGGAATAACTAACTAAATAGCAGGACAGGGAGACGACTAGAGAACGTAGTCCTTCGTGAGCAGGCGGGTTTTCAGGGCCGTCTTGATGGAGTCCAAGTATGTAGCGGAGACTTTTACCCTGTTGGCCGCTCAAGTGAGCTCACTGTCGGTATGTTGGAAGGTCTATGAGCAACATGAACAGTCTATGAGCAACATGAACAGTCTATGAGCAACATTCAGATTCTGATTACTTTATTCACCATATTGCAGTACAAATGGAACGTGATTAGACATTTACAGTGCATGCTTTTTTCACAATTAAATATATATAAATATATAATTACAAGTAAAGTGCAAAACAGGACAGAACAGTGAGACAACAATAAGACTGTAAAAAGTGCAGTGGTCGCGGACATGGATACAGTGCAGCAAGTCCGTTAGTCCAGCCCTAGCAGCTCGCCATAGAGGGGGGGGGGGGACACCTGACTCGGCTGACTTCCCTAGCTCAGAACAAATTTGAGGAACCCTAAGAACCATCCAGTCATTCGATCGAGTTGAATAGGTTCCAATATTCCAACAATAATAATAATAATTAATTGTATTTATACAGTGCTTCTCAATGACCTGAAGTCACTGACAGTAGTTATAGGAACATAGTAAAAACAAAGAAACAGAAAAGGAACATGAGACCATGGGGGAAATAGGGGAAAGCAGCATGAGATAACACAAAAAAGACAAAGCAATAGGAACAGACATCAATCGGGTTGGAGGGGTTATGGGTGGGGGGGGGTGAAGGCTAGTAGGGAGAACAGGTGGGTTTTGAGGTGAGATTTGAAGGTGGAGAGTGTAGGGGAGTCTCTGATGGACTGAGGGAGGGAGTTCCAGAGTCGGGGTGCAGTGCGAAGATATAAACAGGTTGTTAAAAATAAATAAATACCAGTGTTTGTTGCGCCTTTCTGCAAGAGAAGGCCAATCCACCCTATCATACAGGACACAATGGTGAGTATCATATCTGTCACCAGTTATAAATCTGATAGCTGAGTGATATGCAGAATCCAGAGGTTTAAGAATTGATGCCGCAGCATGCCTATAAATTACATCACCATAGTCCAAAACTGATAAGAAGACTGATTCAACAATTATTTTTCTACTAAATAGAGGAAAATTGGATGTTTCTGTACAGAAAACCAAATTTCTGTCGCAGTTTAGAGGCAAGATTGTCCACATGGAACTTAAATGTGAATTTCTCGTCAAGCCACAGGCCAAGCGCATGAACAGTCTATGAGCAACATGAACAGTCTATGAGCAACATGAACAATCTATGAGCAACATAATAATGCAGGACCTGTTGCAGAGGTCTTTATTTGGCATGCAACGACACTCAATGTTTTAGCGGTACACACAGCGGTTAGTTTAGCACACACACCGGAACACACACGCATGCATTGTCTCTTTAGAATCGCCGATGCGATTCGTCTCTGCGATTAACCCATCCCGTCGTCCTTCCCCCCCAAGGGCAGCCGGGAGCAGACAGGCGTCAACGTGAGCCGCGCCAGGGGACCAATCCAAGTGCTCCTGTCCGTCTTCGTCAAGGACGCCACAGCGTTAGCGATCTGTTGTTGTGCATGTTTTTCCATTGGGTTTATCTTATCGGGGGGGAAACCCTTGCGAGCACGGGGAGAACATGCAAACTCCACACAGAAAGGCCTGGGAGATAGACCTTCTTGCTGTGAGGCGACAGTGTTAACCACTACACCACCGTGCCGCCAACATCAACAGTCTATGAGCAACATGAACAGTCTATGAGCAACATGAACGTTAGGTTATGACTATAACCAAGTTCTGTTAGTTAGGGGCGATGCTTGGCTTCGCCTTCTGCACTATCTCGCGTACGTGCACGCGTACTGAATAAACCACAAATGTACCTCTAATACCAGTATTAGTCTGACCACACCCCTCATCAGCTTACCTTCATAAGCAGGTGTGTGGTCACCTGCTCTCCTCCTTCCCAAGCTTTCACCACAAGGTGAGGTCAAGGGCTGCAGCGGCCGTCCGAAGCCAAGCATCGCCCCTAACTAACAGAACTTGGTTATAGTCATAACCTAACGTTCTGTATCGTTAGTGGCTTAGCTTGGCTTCGCCTTCTGCACAAGGGAGGCCAAGCGGAGCCACTTGGCTGACAAATACACCCCGCTGACAGCCCCCCAAAACCATCAGAACAGGGAGGGCCGAGCCCCCCCGACCCCCCCTAATGGAGGGTAGCCCCCCTATTAGGGACGTCACGGGAGGGCGACGGACCCGACCGTGCGAAGAGGCACTCAAGCAACTCAACGCACAGGGTGAGCAGACCGTGGCTTGACCCACGACTACACACACGCACAACCCGCATGCCACCCGGGAACGAACGGAGGAACAACCTCGTTACTGCCCCCAGAATCACGGGGTCAAGGGCAAACCCAACCCCGTGGCAAGGCCGTAGCAGCGGAGCACGAAGGAAGACCCAGACCCACCAAAAGGACTGGACTCCCTGGAATGGGGGCCCGGAGAAGTCCATGATGCCAGCATCAAGACCCCACCAGGTGGGCACGTAGTGCCCCGCCCCCCACATCGCCAGCGTATTCGGACAAAGGCCCCCAGTTACTGCACCTGGTATTCCCAGGCGGAACCAACCAGGCCAGTAAGCCGAGCGGGCCCCGTCCCCCCAATAGTACACCGCCTGGCACACTGACCCTGCAGAATAGGCAGTCAGCATGGCCGTAAGCACACAAAAAAGGTTAACCAACGGAAGCAGGCAGCGCACCGGGGAAAAACCAGGCAACAGGCTGTTAACCCTAGCCTGGAGACTGCGGACGAGACAGGCGCCAGAGGGGACAGCTGAACACAGCCGCCCCGGCGGAAGGAGCGTAAGCTGGCGGTGTTGCATGACCAAGCCTCCATTTAACAACCCCCACCCAGAGGGGTCGAGGCAGAGAAGGCTGACACGATTGGCAGACGTCATGAACGTGCAGGGGCACCCTCAACCGGTGAACCCGGGAGTTGACACTGCTCCAACACACCAGGGAACCAACCACCTCGGTGTTACCCAATGCGGTGGTTGTTCCTATAACCCCTCAAGAAAAAACTCCAAAACACACCTGCGGGTATACACCGGCTATACCGCAGTACAAGTGTTTCAGTTTCCAAAAAGGGTTAACCCAGGCCTACGGGTCGCAAACATCACTTCGGACCGGGCCTGGCGGTACGGGAAGCACAGGGTCACCAGAGGAGGTCAAAAAACCACCCCCACAGGCCCCTCTTCGCCATGCGTGAGAGAGGAGCGAAAAACAATGGAGAACCAGCCCCTAAGCACACCGTACCTGGTATTCCCCGGCGGTCTCCCAACCAAGTACTAACCAGGACCAACCTGTGTAGCGGCCGAGATCCGACGAGATCGAGCGCGTACAGAATGGCATGGCTGTAAGCCATGACGACCGTGCTGAGTAAAAACATACCCAACCAGGGTCTCCATAGCGCTTAACCCTGTGACACCCAGACCGACCTGGCATTTTTCCCCCTGAAAAAAGCCCAAGTCCCTCAGGGTACCAGAACAGCAGATCTGCATCCCCGGCGGACAACGGGTTCAACTGATCTGGACCAGCGTGACCAGAACCAGTCCCGTGCCCTAACCACGCCGACATGCCCCAGGAAAAGGGCAGATATGCGTGTTGATCTTAACATGAAAAGAAGGCGCCACCCAGACGTCGGGACGAACCGCGCCTGGTGGCCCACCCCAAGGGCGTGAGACCCCACTACATATGTTCAGATCCATCCCGTCATCATCCCCCAGACATGAACGAGGATCCGTCGACAACCCACCCAGGTCATGGGATGTGGTCGCCGGAAGAGGAAAAACCCCCATCTCAGTTGCTTTATAAAAACGCTGTTTCAACCACAAGCAACTAAGGCGTGCCAGTCAATCGCCTGTTTACAGCGAGCTAGCACTATACGTGCGTCGGGACACACCCCCATCAATGAACAGGCTATTTAGACCTGCCATTGAATCCCCAAGGCGCCCAGGGGAACGACAAGAGGGGTGTGACACTCCCTAACTCCAACACTTCTGGAATAGAAAGAAGGAAGCATCAACAGTATGTATCCCAGTCTACACAGCCGGGGTAAAAAATGTTCACATTTTTACATCCCACCACCCTCCCATAGGAAAGAGACGGGGATCCCCAGAGAGACTTCCCACGCGAGCTGTACAGATTGAAAAGAATATATTGCACCTTGAGCCATGTAAAAAACTGGTTTTAGGGCCTCCGGGGAAGAGGCACCGAACCCATACACACTCAATAAACGAATTGAATCGAATATACATACAATAGAAAAGGACCCTTCTAGAGGGTCCACTCACTTTGACAATCTGAGGAGGAAGGCTCTGTACTCTGATGGAGGCTTCCTCACATGGATCACATGGAAGAAGGAGTCCGAACTCACAGAAGGCCTGAGTAGGCGCTTGGTGAGGAGGAGCCCTGACCACCCCCCCTGAAAACAGACCCATCACATGGACCTGAACAGCACACGGAAGTCCTACCAACAGAGACGCGCACGGTGACGTACTCTATGGCGGGGGAATTCCTGCGGTGCACACGCCCAATATACCAGGCCGTGGGACCAGGAACTCCCTCCCCCCCCCCCCCCCCCCCCCCGTAACGTGCCGAACCGCCACGTGACGGGAACCTTGAAGGACAGGGGGTGTACCCCTGACCGACAGAACAATGGGGAGAGGAAAGGTTACCAGTTCACCCCTTTACGACCCCACACCCATGATACGACGTAACGACAAAAAGAGAATATGACACAGTCATAGTCAGCTCTATGAAGCGTTTCACAGCTCCACACAGCGCACGAGCTAACCTGCTATCTGATTTTTACTAAGGAAAAACACAGAATAGAGAGGGCTCTAAGAACCCCGGTCCAACATACACATGTGCTTCTGTGGCCAGTACAACCCAGTTGTAGGTCACATGACACACACAACCCATCATCATCACAATGAGAGAATACATCATTCTTGATTAGTATCGACCACAGGCCTTGCTAAGCACACGACAGCAACCAAACCAATTTCCCTTTAGGAAATAAGTTTCTCCAGCAGATTTAGCACAACCTCAGCAATCAAGCTGAGAGTTACATCGTATCCCTACCACACAAAAGACACAATTAATGCACAACATGTCTGATAGGAGGTGATAAAGTCCCCAGGGAACCGGGGGGGGAAAAAAACACAATCCTCCTATTTCACCCTCAATACGGCCAGTTAAAACAGGAAAACCTGTTAATGTGTGAACTCACTGTCCATTGTCATTACAGTCTGAGAAAGAACATTCTTTTACTCACTCGTCACCAAGCATAGCTTCATAGGTTAGTTGCCTTAGTAGTGAGTACACGGTACACATAAACACCATGATGTTTCTCACACAACAACCAGATCAATACATCACGACCTGCACGGAGAAGCTACTGCCAGTGACAAAAACAGCTCACACACAACCCGCAACGTATCTCAAATGCATTGCAACAACACACGTTTTGGGAAAAAAACACCGTCATTCACAATACATTTAGCAAGGTAAAACCAGAAGACGTGTTATGAGGGTCTGGCCAACCCCGTACCTGCCCGGAACGCAGATCAGCGAAGTGCAGTCACAAGCGTCCCGTGTTGTTCGATCCGGGCAGCGTCGCCGCTCCACCAGTCGCTACAGTCCTCTTTGTTGACGCAATCCCCGTCTAGGCTCGGGCAGGGTTGACGAACATCCCCTGTCAAGGATGACGTCGTGGTCAAAAGTGTAAAACATGTTAAAAATCAAAGCACGTTCAACAGAATAGCATCAAGCTAACGGCTGCTCCAGCCGTTCGGGTGCTATCGCTTCCGCTCGCGAGACGCCGATCTACGACGCACGCGATCAGGAGCGAGCTCCCGGCGGCGCGCGAGAAGCCAAGCCACCCCGCGCCAGGCCACCGACCGGCTAACCGTAAGCTATGAACATGTAAACAATGACATAACACTCACCCAGACAGGCCGCCGTTCTGAACCCTCCTCACTTTTTAAGAGAAAAAGGAAAAACAAGACGTCAACACCGCTTCACAACGGTGACAATAACACGTCCGGCGGAATCAGCACAGTACCAACTGGCCTGTATAGCTGACTTTGAACATGAATCTGCCGCTATCGCACATTACATGCACATATCCCCTCGTGAAGGAATACTCTCATTTGGATATGAAAGATGGGGTCTTAACACGGTGACAGAGAGAATCCACTCGTCCAGAACACACAGGGATCACCAGTGTCAATGGTCGCGGCCCACTAGTTAAAACTATAATGGTCGCCAGACCAAGGCCTTCTGTCGCCTAGACGGCTAAACAAAGGACCCTAGCCTGGGGCCGGTTTCCATAAACTTCGTCTAGTAGCCCCCATAGCACTAACAGACAAGTGGAGCCCGCCAGCAAACACTACTCACCCAACCTGGAACGCACCGCTCCTCACAACAGCGGCATGTCCGACAGTTCAGCTGTGGCCTGACAGGTTTCACCCCAACAAACACAGCAAGGAACTGCAGTTGAGAAGCATGCAGCGGCGTGCTCCCAATACGAAAACCGGTGGAGGGTTTGTAGAATGATCATCATCTTCTAGACACTCCAGTACGAAGACAATATCGCCGTATTTTCTCGAAAATAGTGAGAGAGAAAATAAAGATATGATGTCAACGTATCCTTGTTTCCCAAGCTGTTCCTAATCCAATTTCTTCCATCATGGTGTCAAGTGTGGGGATCTACCGAGGCACCTCTTCCTTGTGGTGAAAGCGAGAAGGAGGAGAGCAGGTGACCACACACCTGCTTATGAAGGTAAGCTGATGAGGGGTGTGGTCAGACTAATACTGGTATTAGAGGTACATTTGTGGTTTATTCAGTACGCGTGCACGTACGCGAGATAGTGCAGAAGGCGAAGCCAAGCTAAGCCACTAACGATACAGAACAATCTATGAGCAACATGAACAGTCTATGAGCAACATGAACAATCTATGAGCAACATGAACAATCTATGAGCAACATGAACAATCTTTGAGCAACATGAACAGTCTATGAGCAACATGAACAGTCTTCACATGCGGGTCCCCCCCATCTCCTGCTGGTCCCCCCATCTCCTGCTGGTCCCCCCATCTCCTGCTGGTCCCCCCCATCTCCTGCTGGTCCCCCCCATCTCCTGCTGGTCCCCCCCATCTCCTGCTGGTCCCCCCATCTCCTGCTGGTCCCCCCCATCTCCTGCTGGTCCCCCCCATCTCCTGCTGGTCCCCCCCATCTCCTGCTGGTCCCCCCATCTCCTGCTGGTCCCCCCATCTCCTGCTGGTCCCCCCATCTCCTGCTGGTCCCCCCATCTCCTGCTGGTCCCCCCATCTCCTGCTGGTCCCCCCATCTCCAGCTGGTCCCCCCATCTCCTGCTTTACACGCTGGTCCCCCCATCTCCTGCTGGTCCCCCCATCTCCTGCTGGTCCCCCCATCTCCTGCTGGTCCCCCCATCTCCTGCTGGTCCCCCCATCTCCTGCTGGTCCCCCCATCTCCTGCTGGTCCCCCCATCTCCTGCTTCACACGCTGGTCCCCCCATCGGCTGCTCTGACGTAGAGTTCAGGGTCGTCCAGGTCCTGGAGAGAGTAGAACTGATGGTTAAAGAAAAAAGATTTAGTATAGAAAACATGGCAGGAATTTATGAAGATTATATGCGTTTACATTTGAAGCACATAAAACATACACATGAAACATACACATGAAACATACACATGAATCATACACATGAAACATACACATGGAGCATACACATGAAGCATACACATGAAACATACACATGAAGCAATGAAACATACACATGAAACATACACATGAAACATACACATGAAGCAATGAAACATACACATGAAACATACACATGAAACATACCCATGAAGCATACACATGAACCATACACATGAAGCAATGAAACATACACATGAAACATACACATGAAACATACACATGAAGCAATGAAACATACACATGAAACATACACATGAAGCATACACATGAAACATACACATGAAGCATACACATGAAGCATACACATGAAACATACACATGAAGCAATGAAACATACACATGAAACATACACATGAAACATACACATGAAGCAATGAAACATACACATGAAACATACACATGAAACATACACATGAAGCAATGAAACATACACATGAAACATACACATGAAACATACACATGAAGCAATGAAACATAGACATGAAACATACACATGAAACATACACATGAAGCAATGAAACATACACATGAAACATACACATGAAGCAATGAAACATACACATGAAACATACACATGAAACATACACATGAAGCAATGAAACATACACATGAAACATACAAATATAGAAGTAAGCATGTAAAACACACACACCTCGTGCTTTACCTCAGAGTCATCCAGGTCCTGGAGAGAGTAGGACTGATGGTTAAAGAAAAAAGATTTAGTATAGAAAACATGGCAGGAATGTATGAAGATTATATGCGTTTACATTTGAAGCACATAAAACATACACATGAAACATACACATGAAACATACACATGAAGCATACACATGAAACATACACATGAAGCAATGAAACATACACATGAAACATACACATGAAACATACACATGAAACATACACATGAAACATACACATGAAACATACACATGAAGCATACACATGAAGCAATGAAACATACACATGAAACATACACATGAAGCAATGAAACATACACATGAAACATACACATGAAGCAATGAAACATACACATGAAACATACACATGAAGCAATGAAACATACACATGAAACATACACATGAAGCAATGAAACATACACATGAAACATACACATGAAACATACACATGAAGCAATGAAACATACACATGAAACATACACATGAAGCAATGAAACATACACATGAAACATACACATGAAGCATACACATGAAGCTATGAAACATACACATGAAACATACACATGAAGCAATGAAACATACACATGAAACATACACATGAAGCATACACATGAAGCAATGAAACATACACATGAAACATACAAATATAGAAGTAAGCATGTAAAACACACACACCTCGTGCTTTACCTCCTTGTCCTTTTTTTGTGTTTTTCTAGGCTTAGATTTAGACATAGACTCTGTGTCCTCAAACGCCACATAGTGGATCAGAGTGTAGAGTCTAAATGAGAAGGAGAGACACAAACATCATCACCTCAACAACCTTGTAGCCTGTAAACGTGGAGACATGTCATCAACATCTCAACAACCTGTAAACATGGAGACATTTCATCAACATCTCAACAACCTGTAAACATGGAGACATTTCATCAACATCTCAACAACCTGTAAACATGGAGACATTTCATCAACATCTCAACAACCTGTAAACATGGAGACATTTCATCAACATCTCAACAACCTGTAAACATGGAGACATTTCATCAACATCTCAACAACCTGTAGCCTGTAACCATGGATACATCTGATAGCAAAGTGGATAAAAGAAACACAGAGCAAAGCATCTTAGATTTTGCAGTACAATACAAAGATGATCACTTTGCAATACCTTGAACAATTTATACTATGTGGACAGCAACTAGAGAACTGGCAGCAACTAGAGAATTGGCAGCAACTAGAGAACTAACAGAGAACTAACAGCAACTAAAGAACTCACAGCCACTGGAGAACTAACAGCAACTAGAGAACTAACAGCAACTAGAGAACTCACAGCAACTAGAGAACTGGCAGCAACTAGAGAACTGGCAGCAACTAGAGAACTGGCAGCAACTAGAGAACTGACAGCAACTACAGAACTGAAAGCAACTAGAGAACTGGCAGCAACTAGAGAACTGGCAGCAACTAGAGAACTGACAGCAACTAGAGAACTGAAAGCAACTAGAGAACTGGCAGCAACTAGAGAACTGGCAGCAACTAGAGAACTGGCAGCAACTAGAGAACTGACAGCAACTAGAGAACTGACAGCAACTAGAGAAATAACAGCAACTGGAGAACTGGCAGCAACTAGAGAACTAACAGAGAACTAACAGCAACTAAAGAACTCACAGCAACTGGAGAACTAACAGCAACTAGAGAACTAACAGCAACTAGAGAACTAACAGCAACTAGATAACTCACAGCAACTAGAGAACTGGCAGCAACTAGATAACTGACAGCAACTAGAGAACTGACAGCAACTAGAGAACTCAAGTTCAAGTTCAAGTTCTTTAATAGTTGTCATACAGAAGTACAGAATACTTTCATACAAAATGCTTCTTACTGTTACGCTCCAGAGACTGTGCTAGACAAGATAGTATCAAATAACATAATAACATAATATAGCATGAATTTAGAAGAAGAAAATGAGGTCACAGTGTTCGGTATAGACATATGTACAATGTTCTGAGTTACCATATAATATACAATACACAATACTATGCAGTGTACTAATGTACAGTACTATCTAGTGCAAAGCAGAAATGGGATGAGGTACAATTTTAGGTACAATTTACAGTAAGGTGTACGAGTTGTAGTGCAATCCTTCATCCATAAATATAAAGTGTGGGGAGTGGGTGCTACAGTGTGTTTGTTTAAAGTGGGTGTGTGCTATAAGTGTGTGGAGTGGGTGCTACAGTGTGTTTGTTTAAAGTGAGTGTGTGCGTGTGGATGTGTGTGCTATGTGCGTTTGGTGGTTGTTGTTGTGTAGTGTTCATTCATTGTTCGTTTAGCAGCCTGATGGCCTGGGGATAGAAGCTTCTTCTGAGTCTTTCTGTGCTCGCCTTGAGACTCCTGTATCGCTTGCCTGACCGCAGCAGTTCAAAGAGGCAGTTGTTCGGGTGACTGGAGTCTTTAATGATTCTCTTAGCCTTGCCCTTGCAACGCTTGTAGTAAATGTTCTGGAGGGTGGGGAGCCCCCCTCCAATTGTGCGTTCGGCTGAACGTGTCACTCTTTGTAGTCTGCTTTGGTCTTGTGCAGTGCTATTCCCAAACCAGGAGGTGATGTTGCCGGTCAAGATGCTCTCTATTGTACATGAGTAGAAGTTCTTAAGGATCTTCTGGCTGACTTGGAACTTCCTTAGGCGCCTGAGGAAGTAGAGGCGTTGTCGTGCCTTCTTCACAACACTGTTAATGTGTGTGGTCCATGTCAAGTCCTCGGATATGTAGGCTCCGAGGTACTTAAAGCTGTTGACTCTCTCAACCGGTGCCCCGTCGATGCTGAGGGGGCTGTAGTCCTTGACCCCCGACCTCCTGAAGTCCACAATCATCTCCTTTGTTTTGCTGACGTTCAGGGAGAGGCTGTTTTCCTGGCACCATCCCGCCAGGACCTTGACCTCTTCCAGGTAGGCCCTCTCGTCGTTGGCAGAGATCAGGCCCACCACCACTGTGTCGTCAGCAAATTTGACGATTGTATTGCTACTCCGCTGAGCCACACAGTCGTGTGTGTACAGGGAGTAGAGGAGGGGACTCAGAACACAGCCCTGGGGGGCCCCTATGTTGAGGGTGATGGATGAGGAGGTGCAGTTGCCTGCTCTCACCACCTGGGGTCTGCCAGTCAGGAAGTCCAAGACCCACTGGCAGAGGTCATAGCCCAAGCCCAGGTCCCTGAGCTTGGCTATGAGTATGGAGGGGACTATGGTATTGAATGCCGAGCTGTAGTCGATGAATAGCATTCTCACATAGTTCCCCTGCCTCTTGTCCAGGTGTGATGCTGCTGTGTGCACTGACAGCAACTAGAGAACTGGCAGCAACTAGATAACTGACAGCAACTAGAGATCTGACAGCAACTAGAGAACCGACAGCAACTAGAGATCTGACAGCAACTAGAGAACTGGCAGCAACTAGATAACTGACAGCAACTAGAGATTTGACAGCAACTAGAGAACCGACAGCAACTAGAGATCTGACAGCAACTAGAGAACTGACAGCAACTAGAGAACTATTAGGAATGTCTGACCACTAAGTGTGTCTGACTCTTAACCACCAAAACCTGCACGGACTACAACGTATGACGTATATCAGGCCAGTTAGGGTACAGACCCTCACCTGCACCTTGTGTATAATGTTTATTGTGCTCATATTTTTATATTCAGAGTTGATACAATTGTTTACACTGTTTATTTTTCACATATTTTTATATTCAGATTTTATTTCATTGCCGATATTTATGTCTTTCTACTATTACCCTGTACATACCTGGGGTGAGGAAGAGATGAGGAATAGAGTTTCTCTCTTCTCAAAGTCAAACTAGAAGAGGGGCTTGATATAGTTAATAGTTAATGTCAGGCTTACAATTAAATTATTTGACTTAGAATGATGTATATTTATAACATAACATAATATTTATTTAATAACATATTAAATAATAATAATTGCTCAATATATGCTTACAATATAAATATCTTTCATAAATGGTAAAGTATGTAGTCAACTATTAGGATATAATAAGATATAAATATCTAAGTCAATTGATGATTATTAATCAATGAGTAATAGAGAAGGGGTTAAAGGATTAAATAAGTTTATACTTCTTCCTACTCCTTTTCGTACATTTTTATTGTTTATTTGTTTCTTTTTATAATAATGTTCTTTTTTGTTATACATAATTTTTTATTAGATTTAGATTTCTCTCTTCCATAAGGTTAACATGTTTGCGTGCATTATCCAATTCATATATATACATACATTTGACCATACAAAGGCAAAATAAATTATATATATATACCCCCCCCCCCCCCCCCCCACATGGTCGAAATAAAGATCTCATTCATTCATTCATTCCATATTGAAGGAATCTATGTTTTTCAATGTGTATATAATGTAAATATCTGGTGGATGACAGCATCTACTCATAGCCATCTCAGAGGAGGAGAACAACAGATAGAGAGTGTGTGTGTTACCAGCAGACTAATAGCAGAGCCATGGGCTCCGAGACCGTCGGCAGGTTGTTAACAAAAACACTGATAAGCACTGGTGGGGCAGGTTTGGTCAGAGCTATGGGAAAAGTTTGACATCGATAGAAACGGACGTTTAGTGTGTTAAAGGTGAACAGCCGTTGCCATGGTAGCGTGTCACGTAGTAACGAGAAGAGGGGGCGGGCCCGTTGCTAGGGGGAGAACTTATGAGATGTGAGTTCCTTCCGGGGTAAGTTAGATTGAGACACGACGCACAGGCGAGCAGACGCGTTGATCAGAGACTTTGATCCCTCCTCACCCTCGCTGGGTGGGGGAGGGGAAGTGACACATCATCGCCAGCTTCAGCTAACAGGGAATGGTTGTTGGCTACGACGAGGCCCAGAACCATTGGACTAATAGCATATTCTTCCATCTTCGTAATATCGCAAAAATTCGCCCCATCTTAACTCTGGCTGATGCTGAAACCATGATTCATGCTTTTGTCTCATCACGTTTGGACTACTGTAATGCACTTTTTTTCAGGCCTACCAAATTCAAGCATCAAAAATCTTCAACTCGTGCAAAATGCGGCTGCACGGATACTAACTAGAACTAGAAAATTTGATCACATCACACCAGTTTTGTCCGCCCTACACTGGCTTCCTATTCAAGCCCGATCTGACTTTAAAGTGCTACTCCTCACCTACAAAATTTTAAATGGGCTTGCACCACTCTATCTATCCGATCTCATATCCCGATACTCGCCCGCTCGTGCTCTGCGCTCAAAAGATGCGGGGCTTCTATCGATTCCTAGGGTTAAAAAGAAATCCGCCGGCCACAGAGCCTTTGTCTACCGCACTCCCTACCTGTGGAAGAAATTACCTGTCGTCATCAGGGGCGCCTGCTCTGTCGAAGTTTTTAAATCCCTGATTAAGACCCATCTTTTCTCTCTCTCCTTCAACCTACCCTGATCTCACCTGGTCGGGGACTGACCTTTAGATTAATCTGTCTAGTTTAGTTAGGATGTCTATTTTCCCCCATGTCCGCTTTTTTGCAGCACCACAAACATGGGAACTCTCTAACTCCCCCCCCCCCTCCCCTCCCTCCCCCATCTCTCTGAGTGCCTGTCTCCTAGTGCTGACTAAGGTGATGGATGCCTCGGGGTCTTGGCCAAGATTGCAGTGACTGCTCTACATGCACCTCCGAGGCCATGGATCAGCTACTTACCGTCGTCTGTCCGTGGTCTTGTCAACTGGCCTGTCAACGCGGTTTCATTGCTGGGTTAAGTACTTCTATTCTATTCACATAATATGCTTACTTCATATATCTACTCTATTCACATATATGCTTACCACTTGTATCTATTGCTATGTCCGCCCACTACAATGAAGCAAGCTGTCTAACGCCTGTCCCGTCTGCGTGAATATTAAAGGCAACCAACTTGTGTTCGGCTTTTCTCTGATTGGCCGCGACCCCCCGCCCCCACGCGCAGGCAAGCGGCAGTCGTCCCACGTCCCAAATGAAATCCAAGGAGCAAGCGAGCGGCAGCGCGGGCAACCAACTTGTGTACCAACCAACTTGTGTTCGCTGTTCCAACCAACTTGTGTTCAGCTGCGGTAGCAGTGGAGCGCTATGAAATGCGCTGAACTAGAAAGCGTAACGTTATTATGTTTCGCGTTTTTAACAACCAACTACCAGATTCACTCGTACCAGATTCACTCGTGTATAAACAAAGCCCATACAGTTATGAAATGCGCTGAACTAGAAAGCGTAACGTTATTATGTTTCGCGTTTTTAACAACCAACTACCAGATTCACTCGTCACTGTACATCACTTCAGCTCCAGCAGCAGCAGCAGCAGCACCGTTGTAGGAAGCCCTTCAATGACAGCGCTCTCATATTTTGCGAATGTATAAACTGTACATCACTTCAGCTCCAGCAGCAGCACCGTTGTAGGAAGCCCTTCAATGACAGTGCTCTCATATTTTGCGAATGCATAAACTGTACATCACTTCAGCTCCAGCAGCAGCACCGTTGTAGGAAGCCCTTCAATGACAGCGCTCTCATATTTTGCGAATGCATAAACTGTACATCACTTCAGCTCCAGCAGCAGCAGCAGCGGGCTCCGTTGTACTGTAGGAAGCCCTTCAATGACAGCGCTCTCATATTTTGCGAATGCATAAACTATATCTTAAATTATGGCTATGTGTCTAATATGGCTGTCGCTTATCAATGACTTCGCGACAGCCATATTAGACACATCGCCATAATTTAAGATATAGTTTATGCATTCGCAAATATGAGAGCTCTGTCATTGAAGTGGGTGGTGGCACTAACAGTAGCGATTTTTATTGTTTTGTCATGACCAAACATAATCCCAACATAGATAGGAGGTGTACTGTATGTCAAATGTCGGTCATGTGGTGGAAGAGTTTAGTACAGTCACACAACAGAACACCAGTGTTTCTAGTAGATATGTTTATTAATATAAATAAACACCTCTGTCTGAACTGGTTCGACCAGCACGTTGGTTCGACCAGCGCTTCTGCCGCGTCTCTCAGCGGAAAAGGGCGTGTGCTAGGGCGGTCACGTGGCCGTGTGGCCAATCAGAGAAACGCTGAACGAAAAGCTGAACACAAGTTGGTTGCCTTCGCTTCTGCCGCGTCTCTCAGCGGAAAAGGGCGTGTGCTAGGGCGGTTACGTGGCCGTGTGGGCAATCAGAGAAACGCTGAACGAAAAGCTGAACACAAGTTGGTTGCCTTTAATATTCACGCGTCCCGTCTCCCTGTCTCCCTGTGAGTTGCTGTCCTGGAGTGCTGACCGGAGTGTCGGACGTCCCGTGATGAAGGCTGGGAGGATGCGACCCTCTCTGCGTGCCCTCCTGTCTCCCTGTCTCCGGCGGCCTCGTAGTGGTGACCGGAGTGCTGGACGTCCCGCGATGATGTCGGGGAGGTTGCGACCCTCTCTGCGCCGCCCCCTATCTCCCTGTCTCCGGCTGTCTCGGAGCAATGACCGGAGTGTTGAATGTCCCGTGATTAAGACGGGGAGGACGCGACCCTCTTTGCGCCGCCCCTGTGCCTCAAATAGATTCGCTATCAGCTCTATCTTTAATCTTTCAAAATGTTCAGTTGCTATCAGCTCTATCTTTAATCTTTCAAAATGTTCAGTTGCTATTGCATGCACTCATCTGTGTTTCACTACACACTTGAGTGCATGTGTGGTATAATTCCATTCTCAAACTGTTATGGGATATGGAAGAAGAGTGAGTCTTGATTTCCCAAAATGTCAACGGCGACGGGGAGAAATTGAACTCTGTAAGGCCAGTGCACAAACACCTTAGATAGTCTCATATTGTTTTTTTAGTGTTCTATTTTCCCCTAAAAGAGATTATTAATATACTAAGAATAAACCACAAGTAAAGATAATATTGATTACATTATGTATTAAAGGAATAGCCAAAAAGGGTCAACATTTGTGGTCTGTTGACCAAGCCAAAGTAGAACAAAGGCGTCCCTCAGGCACTCAACACTAGGTAAATATAACAGGACTCGGGGCTGCCAGATACAAGACACCACACCCTGTATTTAAATATAGACAGTGATTTCGGCTTCCTGAGATTGAGTAACTATCCTCCCCCGCTCTCATTTATGGTCAAGCTATAGAAATCTACAGGAGACCTTTGGCTATTTGAACAATGGGGCTGTCACGAACTCCTAAACTTTCGGGTGATAGCTTCCCCCCAGCTGCAGATCAAACATTTACTAGGAGACCATTTGCTCCAGGGCTTTAAATAACCACTACTGGCTGCCAAATGTTTGCAATATGGCCCCTCCCAGCCTGGCCAAAGCCAGGAAATTAGCTTTGGTTTAAAAACGTAGTTTTAATATAAATAGACATTAAATACTGTACCTCAAAATATCAGTAAAATACAGACCTTTTAATCTCAGTCAGTTTAAAACAAAGTAGGCAGTTTTTAGACTCATTAAAGGATAAGTTAGTTAATAAAACCTAGTTTGGATTAAAGAAAACATTGCAAGTAGACTTAAAATACTTGGAGAATATTAAAATAACCTGTTACTTGAAATATAGAAAAATAGATTCCTTTGTTTTTGTTAAAACCAACCAATCGGGCTAAATTGGGGCTTTAGAAAAGCCACAGACTTCTGGAAAAGACTTAAAATCATTGCTTAAGTCTTGTCATAACTAATCTTTAATCTATTAGTCAGTCAAATGAAATGCTGTATACTTTAAAAACGTTAAAACAGAACAGTACGTTTGTGCTTAAAAATAGCCAGGACTACCTCTAGATTCAAATAAAACTCCATATTTGGTGCTTGTGTGACTTCTAAAATGGCCGCTATGCGCCTTAGCCAATCAGGAAGTAGAAGATCTGCCCTCTGACGTACTAGTTTAACGTTCTCTCAGAGGAGGGATTTAAAACCTTTAAAAACGGACTGCTCCAAATGAAGGGGAGAGAAGCCGCTCGTGAACACTCTATACACACCAAGACGGAAGAAAGCGCTGCCTGAAGCTGAGGACGAGACCAAGAATTCCTTTGTTGTTGCCTGGCAACAAATAAATCAACAAATCAACAAGGCTCCACAACCGAAGCTCCATTGCTACTTTTTTAGACTAATATTAATGACAAGCGGCATAGTGCTTGGGTACATTTAATATTATTGCACATTAATTTTGACTCAGAGAATTTCTTGTACTTCTTGACTTTGAAATAAATCAACTCTGGGAAATAGCAACCTCTCCTCTGATTTCTTCTTCTCCAACCACGGTATTTTTTGTAACAGACATAGAGCTATAGAAACACAACGCAGCAAAGTAGATTATTACGACCAGGGAAGCTCTATTTCTTATTACGATACATGCTTACCAACTGTTAGTCTGCAACACTACTAGACATCTAAGAAGGGAGATCCCCCCTTGAATGGCCCTTCTAAGGTTTCTCTCCTCCACACTGCCTGTGGAGCATTTTTTCCCTATTGTTAGGTTTTAGTGAGTTTTTCCTTACCTTCGCGTGGGGTATGTCTGGGAGTGCTTGCATTCTTTCATTTATTTGCATTTATTTTAAATTTGTTGGACCTTATGGTGTTCTTGTTCTGTTCTTGACTTATTGTTATGTTTCTTCTTGACTTGTTTAAAGAAGATGTGTACGGCCCATGGGGACATTAACGTGTGTTGTCGGGCCTTACAAATAAATTTGATTTGATTTGATTTGATAAGAGACGGTGGAGAAGAATGAATTAAGACTGTCCAAGGACATTACAGAATTGGTTACATCTGGTACGAAGTTATGTTTATGAAAATAAACATGAGGTTCTAAGGAAAGAGATTACGTTGCAGTGTTGTTTCTTCTGACCACGGATGTACTAACAGAGGTTGATACAGTGTGAGACAGCTAATGAGATATCGAAGTAAAATGACACAACGCGGAGGCCAGTCACGGAACAGCAGGTGACGAGTGGATTAAATGATTAAAGGCTAGAAACACTGTTATCTAACAATATGCAGTGAATGATCACCTCTGGTAGAACATGGCTATGAACTGGATGAATGTTCACCTGTGGTAGAACATGGCTATGAACTGGATGAATGCTCACCTGTGGTAGAACATGGCTATGAACTGGATGAATGCTCACCTGTGGTAGAACATGGCTATGACCTGGATGAATGCTCACCTGTGGTAGAACATGGCTATGACCTGGATGAATGCTCACCTGTGGTAGAACATGGCTATGAACTGCATGAGTATGAGGCTGGCGAAGCCCAGCAGGAACATGAAGCCGATGGGGTCGATGTAGACCACCTCGCCGGTCAGCCCCAGGCTGGCGTTCACCTTGGGGATGGGGATGGAGACGGCTTCCCCAATGAGCTGGAGGGTGAATGTGGTGAACAGCCACAATACGTTCACTATGAAATAGATAAAGTTCACCTGCACCAGAGATGAGAATGAGTTCAAATCCTTTTTTTTTACCAACACCAAGTATGAATTGAATTGAAAGAGGATTATACTGTAAATCAATAGTGAATGTCCCTAACTGACTGACTCCCCATTGTTAAAACATGCTTGAGTGCAAGGCTGGATTAGTTCCCCCAGGGCCCCCCCCCCGCACCACCCCCAGCCCCCCCCCCCCCCCACACTGAGGCTCAGAGGCCCCCCCCTCACACCCCACCACAGACATTAGACTCTACCTTCATTATTCATTATTCGACCTCACACCCCACCACAGACATTAGACTCTACCTTCATTATTCATTATTCGACCTCACACCCCACCACAGACATTAGACTCTACCTCCATTATTGATTATTCGACCTCACACCCCACCACAGACATTAGACTCTACCTTCATTATTCGACCTCACACCCCACCACAGACATTAGACTCTACCTTCATTATTCATTATTCGACCTCACACCCCACCACAGACATTAGACTCTACCTTCATTATTCATTATTCGACCTCACACCCCACCACAGACATTAGACTCTACCTTCATTATTCATTATTCTACCTCACACCCCACCACAGACATTAGACTCTACCTTCATTATTCATTATTCGACCTCACACCCCACCACAGACATTAGACTATACCTTCATTATTCATTATTCTACCTCACACCCCACCACAGACATTAGACTCCAGCTCTGAACAAGCAGCACCTTGTTCCTGAGCTCTCGCAGGTCGTTGATGATCTTCCTCTGTGTCTCTTTGTCCTCAACCAGAGGCTCCAGGTAGACCTTCTGCAGGTCTCTCCAGAACTCCTGCTCATCCTGGGGACCAACACAGAGTTTAAAGCACAATAATGATCATCTCCAAACAGAGTTTAAAGCACAATAATGATCATCTCCAAACAGAGTTTTAAGTAAGGGATAATGTATAGCTACGAGGTCATTGTCGCAAAATAATTGACCGACACGGAGTTTAGAACACCGAGGCGCCTCGCCGAGGTGTTCTAAACGCAGTGAAGGTCAATTATTTTGTTCTGTGGCTCCTCTGTCATCGCCGGCAGCCGGCAGGTGTGTGGTCTGATTACCTGATGAGTGCAGCTGTGCATAATGGTAAAGCTTAGCTTTCGTGACTGTC
The DNA here is from genome assembly GCF_963971535.1 of Notolepis coatsorum. Taxonomy (NCBI): domain Eukaryota; kingdom Metazoa; phylum Chordata; class Actinopteri; order Aulopiformes; family Paralepididae; genus Notolepis; species Notolepis coatsorum. The sequence continues at coordinate 123,052 of NW_028169486.1, read as the reverse complement.
TGCGACCAAAATGCTTGATTGTGATTGGTCAATAGCGCTGTGTTACCCGTATCAGCGGTCATTATTGCGTGTTGCCCATAGCAGCGGTCCGTTATCGAGAAATAACTGACCGCTGTCAGGGGCAACCGAGCGCTATTGACCAATCACAATCAAGCATTTTGGCTAATGTTAAAACGCCATGTAATAAAGCACAATAATGATTACATCCACACTGTGATTATTATAAACGAGACTCATTACATCCAAACTGTGATTATTATAAATGACTCATTACATCCACACTGTGATTATTATAAATGAGACTCATAGGGAGGTGTAGCGGTGACGTCATTGCCGTTTTTCCGTGTTCCACCCTCTGTCCAACGCAATGTATTTCCCCATTGCCCATTTCTAAATCGTCTCGTTTTAAAACAAATAAAGCATAACCATTTGCATGGGGTACCTTTCTCTGCGTATTCATCCATAATCTATAGCTCAACATGAAAATATTCGCAATTAATCATAAAGAAAAATCGTCGAATTTTATTTCAACCAAAAATGCTTAACACTACACTTTAAGGACCAGCCACGAGTTTATACGTGTTACGGTGCCATGCGTTGTGGACCAGAGTTGTTATTGTTTTATTCCATATTAATAACTCTATTAACGTCCCCGATCAACTTGCAGGACCTGTATTATAGGCTCTGTAATAGTCCGGATGCTACGCAGTTTGTTTTATTTCATTCGTATATATACAGCAGAAATGGCGTTTGATATAACGTGACTAGCCTTTAGCCTATTATCTAGCTCCCCAGAAAAAAGACGAGGCGAAAACTGCGATAAACCTTATATTCACGGCACTATAAAATGACAACCAACCGATGGATTTTTATTTTCTTTAAGCCATTATGAAGGCACGGTTTATGCACTCAAGTGACAATGAGAATGGACAGATAGCAATACTATAAAGTATATATACAGCTGTTAGAAAGTACATCGGTTTGTTGACAAAGCGTTGTCCTCCAGCCTATTACACTGCAAGCCGTGGTCGTCAATGTGTTAAGGACCAGCCACGAGTTTATACATGTTACAGTGCCATGCGTTGTGGACCAGAGCCACGAGTTAACTCGTGGCGAGTTGTTATTGTTTTATTCCATATTAATAACGCTATTAACGTCCCCGATCGACTTGCAGGACCTACCCGCATATTTGATTTTCGAAACATGCAATACCGGCCAGATCCGCTTAGGGGCGCCATCGCTCCACTGCAGTATCATTGAGGGCGATTGAAGAAAAAAAATGTACTGTCTGTGGGCGTTTCATATGAGCCTCGATCCCAGCCGAACATACTCCATCTTTGATCACGTTACCTAACGCAGATTTCAGCCTGGAATAATGGGATTTATGATCGGCCAATGGACATATCGATCTACCAGATTCCGATGACTAATGACGAAATGCTGCCGGCGATCACATGGGCTGACGGTAGGATACTATTCCCCCAAATTACAGCTGGATTGGACATTGTTTTAAAACGCAACGTGATCGATCAGTGAAAATGGCTACTTGAACGCACAATGTATTGCTAATCAATAATAGTAATCGGCGTCCCTTGCCGCCCCCATTTCATCCATAGATGCTCTGTAATAGTCCGGATGCTACGCAGTTTGTTTGATTTCATTCGTATATATACAGCAGAAATGGCGTTTGATATAACGTGACTAGCCTTTAGCCTATTATCTAGCTCCCCAGAAAAAAGACGAGGCGAAAACTGCGATAAACCTTATATTCACGGCGCTATAAAATGACAACCAACCGATGGATTTTATTTTCTTTAAGCCATTATGAAGGCACGGTTTATGCACTCAAGTGACAATGATAATGGACAGATAGCAATACTATAAAGTATATATATGGCTGTTAGAAAGTACATCGGTTTGTTGACAACGCTCGGTCCTCTGGACTATAAATCGCCGCGGGACTTTGGTCGCCAAAGTGTTAAACAATAATGTTAGTGATAGAAGGGAACTCATTTTGTGCAAAAATGGAAAGCTTTTCCATTTTCATGCAGCAGAATTGTTACAATAGCCGATAATCCATTTTCCCAATGATAAATCCCTATACGGGTGGACCTCGCGGGCGGTCCAAAGCGACGTCAGACTACACCTCCCTATTACATCCACACTGTGATTATTGTTTTGGAAATGGGAGCTATTTTATTGTTGTTTATTTGCTTATTCTCTGCACTACTTTTATTCTATTTTAGTCCATTTTATGTATTATTCATATTGCTGTGATGCACCTTGGGCTGTAATTCTTGTATGAAAGGTGCTGTACAAATAAAGTTTATTATTATTATTATTATTATTATTATTATTATTATTATTATTATTATTATTATTATTATTATTTATTATTATTATTATTATTATTATTATTATTATTATTATTATTATTATTATTATTATTATTATTATTATTATTATTATTATTATTATTATTATTATTATTATTATTATTATTATTATTATTATTATTATTATTATTATTATATTGTATATGGTTGGCAATCACACATGGTTGGTTGCCATAGTAATCAAATGAAACATAAAGAGACTAGAAGTGAGATGTCCGTACGTCATCAAGACTGTCTTCTCTGAGGGGCAGCTGTTCAGAGACGTCTTGTAGCTTTGAGATCCAGCCTGTAAACAGTGCAGGGAAACCATGACACAAGTGGAATCCTACAGTTTATACAGTAAACAATGAAGGCTATACATGAGGCACAGTGTGTTTTAGTGGAACATAGAACCATTTCTAGATGAGCAGGGCGAGAGATCTAGTCCTCTAAACCCCCCCGCCCACCCACCCAACCCCAATTAATGTACAGTTTCCTCCCCCTCGAATGTATATAGTATAATGTGTTAGGATCTCTGTTAAACAGTACTGTATGTATATCTTGTATGTCATAAATGTAACAGTACTGTATATCTGTATGTCATTTATGTCATAAATGGCATGATATATATCTGTATATCTGTATGTTGTGCATGTCATAAATGTCATTATGAATTGAAAATGGAGGACGCTGATGTAAACAAGACGAAAGTCTTTCTCTGGTCTGCATCCCCTTAACAATTGTGTGTATTGAGCCGTACTGTATTGTACCCATTCTGCAATCTATTGATAAAGTTTTCAATCAATCAATCTCTTACATTGCTGAACTGGAAGAGGGGCCGGTTCCTCTCGTCTGAAACTAGATCAGAAATAAAAAGTTATGACGATGTCATCCATCCATCCATCCATCCATCCATGACAATACATTTGAATATAATCTAAATTTGAATGTAACCCATCCGTCCATCCATCCATCCATCCATCCATCCATCCATCCATCCATCCATCCATCCATCCATCCATCCATCCATCCATCCATACATCCATACATCCATCCATCCATCCATCCATCCATCCATCCATCCATCCATCCATCCATCCATCCATCTATCCATCCATCCATACATCCATCCATCCATCCATCCATCCATCCCACAGGTCATACAGTATAAATTATAAATAGTCCTGAGACACTGTCTAACCCTAACCTTCTCATTACCAGACTCTACCTCCTGAGACACTGTCTAACCCTAACCTTCTCATTACCAGACGAGCGCTCTACCTCCTGAGACACTGTCTAACCCTAACCTTCTGATTACCAGACGACCTGCTCTACCTCCTGAGACACTGTCTAACCCTAACCTTCTCATTACCAGACTCTACCGCCTGAGACACTGTCTAACCCTAACCTTCTGATTACGAGACTCTACCGCCTGAGACACTGTCTAATCCTAACCTTCTGATTACCAGACTCTACCTCCTGAGACACTGTCTAACCCTAACCTTCTGATTACCAGACTCTACCTCCTGAGACACTGTCTAACCCTAACCTTCTGATTACCAGACACTACCTCCTGAGACACTGTCTAACCCTAACCTTCTGATTACCAGACGAGCGCTCTACCTCCTGAGACACTGTCTAACCCTAACCTTCTGATTACCAGACTCTACCTCCTGAGACACTGTCTAACCCTAACCTTCTGATTACCAGACGAGCGCTCTACCTCCTGAGACACTGTCTAACCCTAACCTTCTGATTACCAGACGAGCGCTCTACCTCCTGAGACACTGTCTAACCCTAACCTTCTGATTACCAGACTCTACCTCCTGAGACACTGTCTAATCCTAACCTTCTGATTACCAGACTCTACCGCCTGAGACACTGTCTAACCCTAACCTTCTGATTACCAGACGAGCGCTCTACCTCCTGAGACACTGTCTAACCCTAACCTTCTGATAACCAGACTCTACCTGCTGAGACACTGTCTAACCCTAACCTTCTGATTACCAGACGAGCGCTCTACCTCCTGAGACACTGTCTAACCCTAACCTTCTGATTACCAGACTCTACCTCCTGAGACACTGTCTAACCCTAACCTTCTGATTACCAGACGAGCGCTCTACCTCCTGAGACACTGTCTAACCCTAACCTTCTGATAACCAGACTCTACCTCCTGAGACACTGTCTAACCCTAACCTTCTGATTACCAGACGAGCGCTCTACCTCCTGAGACACTGTCTAACCCTAACCTTCTGATTACCAGACGAGCGCTCTACCTCCTGAGACACTGTCTAGCCCTAACCTTCTGATTACCAGACGAGCGTTCTACCTCCTGAGACACTGTCTAACCCTAACCTTCTGATTACCAGACGAGCGCTCTACCTCCTGAGACACTGTCTAACCCTAACCTTCTGATTACCAGACGAGCGTTCTACCTCCTGAGACGCTGTCGCCCCTAAAAGAACATAAGTAAATACAAACTCAAGCCTCACCTCTGCTCCTCTGGCGGACTTTCTTCGTCGTCCACGATGGTGTTCTGGGGGAGGCGCAGGGGCCCCGCCATCCCTTCCTCTGGCAACAGGTTCTCCTGACTGACGCTGGTCTCCTTGGAAGGCGTCCCAAAGGGACACTTACAGCACTTGGCCAGCAGGAGGAGCTGCTGTGTGATGGTAGATTTGGCTGCAAGGGTGGGTTGACATTCACCTCAGTAACTAAATTCTAACATGAACTGACACGTGAACGAATGTAACCCTATCAGCGTTGGACAGTTAGATTTTGGCAATTGCACAGCCGTTTTTATTCTAATTAGTGTATATACTCGACCACATCGTGCACAATTGTACAGCCCTGGCCAATTTTATTTAATTACATTTTATAATTCTATTCTATTCTACTTCTATTTTAATTATTTGGTTTATATTCCATTTAGTCTTATTCTACCTTTTATTTCTATTCTACCGTAATTGTCCCACCGAATTACCAAATCAAATTCCTTGTATGTGTATTAAACTACTTGGCAATAGAGACCTTTCTGATTCTGATTCTGATTCTGATTAGATTAGATTAGATTAGATTAGATTAGATTGGATTAGATTAGATTGAAATGTATTGTCATTATACAAGTACAGTACAATTAAAAGTGAAAGTTTGACTGCAAATGTAACAGTAAAGTACAATGTGTAATATACAATGTACAGGTGATTGAACTGGATATGAACCACCTGGCTGAGCCTCTACCTCTCTGGGGAGGAACCACCTGGCTGAGCCTCTACCTCTCTGGGGAGGATATGAACCACCTGGCTGAGCCTCTACCTCTCTGGGGAGGAACCACCTGGCTGAGCCTCTACCTCTCTGGGGAGGAACCACCTGGCTGAGCCTCTACCTCTCTGGGGAGGATATGAACCACCTGGCTGAGCCTCTACCTCTCTGGGGAGGAACCACCTGGCTGATCCTCTACCTCTCTGGGGAGGATATGAACCACCTGCCTGAGCCTCTACCTCTCTGGGGAGGAACCACCTGGCTGAGCCTCTACCTCTCTGGCTGAGCCTCTACCTCTCTGGGGAGGATATGAACCACCTGGCTGAGCCTCTACCTCTATGGGGAGGATATGAACCACCTGGCTGAGCCTCTACCTCTCTGGGGAGGAACCACCTGGCTGAGCCTTTACCTCTCTGGGGAAGATATGAACCACCTGGCTGAGCCTCTACCTCTCTGGGGAGGAACCACCTGGCTGAGCCTCTACCTCTCTGGGGAGGAACCACCTGGCTGAGCCTCTACCTCTCTGGGGAAGATATGAACCACCTGGCTGAGCCTCTACCTCTCTGGGGAGGAACCACCTGGCTGAGCCTCTACCTCTCTGGCTGAGCCTCTACCTCTCTGGGGAGGATATGAACCACCTGGCTGAGCCTCTACCTCTATGGGGAGGATATGAACCACCTGGCTGAGCCTCTACCTCTCTGGGGAGGAACCACCTGGCTGAGCCTCTACCTCTCTGGGGAAGATATGAACCACCTGGCTGAGCCTCTACCTCTCTGGGGAGGAGCTGAACCACCTGGCTGAACACCTACCTCTCTGGGATGCGCTCTTGGGAGGAGCTGCAGGCTGGGCTCCCCCAGAAGGGCTGGTCTCCCTGGTTCCCCAGGACATGTTGTTCATGTTGGCCATGGAGTAGATGGGCAGCAGAAGGTAGGCGCTGGGGATGCAGAGGACGTACAGGCAGCCGTAGATCAACAGGTGGGCCTCCTGCGGATGCATCAACCCAGTGATGATGTAGATGAGGATCATGGAGATGAAGAAGAAGGCACTAGGAGTCCAGATGGTTTCTGATACCACTATGCCGCCTGAGAGAGGGGACGTCATTAAGATTAGATTAGATTAGATTAGATTACTGCCTGGGAGAGGGAACAACATTAAGATTGTTCGCCTGGGTACTGGACTTTCTGAGTGAAAGACCCCAGGTGGTCAGGGTGGGGGGTCAGACCTCCAACATCATCACCCTGAGCATCGGGTCCCCCCAGGGCTGTGTTCTGAGCCCCCTGCTGTACTCACTCTACACACACGACTGTGTGGCCAAGTTCAGCTCCAACTCCATAGTGAAGTTTGCAGATGACACAGTGGTGGTGGGGCTGATCTCGGACAACGACGAGAAGGCCTACCGGGAGGAGGTTGAGGTACTGGAACGCTGGTGCCAGGACAACAGCCTGCTCCTGAACATTGGTAAAACCAAGGAGCTGATCGTGGATTATAGGAGAGGACAGCAGGAGACACACACACCACTGATGATTAACGGGGCTACCGTGGACAGGGTGAGCAGCTTTAAGTACCTGGGGGTCCACATCTCAGAGGATCTGACATGGTCAACACACATAGACACAGTCATAAAGAAGGCGAAGCAGCACCTCTACCACCTGAGACAGTTAAGGAAGTTCAGAGTATTGGGGAAGATACTCCAGTCCTTCTACTCAGGAGCTGTAGAGAGCATCTTGACCGGAAACATCACTGCCTGGTATGGAAACAGCACGGTACAGGACAAGAAGGCCCTACAGAGAGTGGTGCACTCAGCCGAGCGTACTACGGGTATTGCACTACCTCCCCTGCAGGTTCTATACAACAAGAGGTGCAAATCCAGAGCCTGCAGAATAATGAAAGACCCCCACCACCCCAATAACAGCCTGTTCCAGCTGCTGAGGTCAGGCAGACGCCTGCGAACCCCAGCTACTAGGACAGAGAGGCTTAGGCTCAGCTTCTTCCCCCAGGCCATCAGAGCCTTGAACAATGAACATTGAGTGCCACAGAACACTGAACTATCCACACACAAGCACACATGAGCACACACACGACACGCATGCTGAGCACGCTCACACACTAGCAGCCACTTTAACACTTTAACACTTTAACATGAGCGGGCACACACTCATGCCGCACACAACCACACTTATGGCCAAAAGGAAAGGCCACTTTAAATTAGTATAGCAACAGAAACAGTGTATTGCACTACCAAAGCTACCTAGCATGTCCTATATGCTCTGTAAATAACTATGTACAGATACCGAGATGTCACGCCATGTTACCTGTTACCTGTTATTGCACAATGTTGTTTTTATTGGATTCTATTATATGTTGTACCACTGTATTGCACACCGGTGCGGGCAAGACCGCCCGCATTTCATTGTATACTTGTATGCCGTGACAAATAAAACTCTTGAATCTTGAATCTGCCTGAGAGAGGGAACGAGATTAAAGGTCCCCTGTCTTATAAATGGCCTTTTCCTGTGTTTATCATTGTTTTCTAGCAATGGGGGTTTGTATCAATGGGGTCTGTGTCTCAAATTCTCATTTTGGCTCATCAGTCTAGTCTCGAGTTCACGAGATCCTCCCTCACTCAACTAAGCCGTTCTAATTTGACTGTTTTGCTGACGTGAGTGACCACCATTGTTATAGCATAGCAAACCAGAACCTACTGAGCTGGGACAATCTCGTCAAATTCAAAGATGCCTGCCTTACCTATAAAATCCTACATGGCTTGGCTCCTCCCCCCCTCTGTACTTTCATAAAACAGAAAGCATCTGCTGACAGATATACCAGGTCTGTAGTCAGAGGGGACTGTGTAGTCCCAAACAGGAGGTCTGCTTTTAGTCAGACAGCCTTTTCCGTGAGAGCAGCCCACACCTGGGCCCTCATTCATCAACGTGGCGTAGAATATGTTCTATTTCCACACGTAAGCACAGAATTTAGAATCAGTGCACGCACAAAAAGAACGGGATTCATCACACGTGCGTACACAGGTTCTACGCACACCTGTCTTGATAAATATGACTTTGATCCTACGTTTGAGCTCGTGCACTGTTTTAAGTATTTGCATACCAGAACCGCCCCGATTAACCATATACGGTAATGGAATACCCCCATGAAACGTGGAAAAATGGACTAAGCCGAGGGAAGCGTGTTATGAGAACGGTGATGTCGGATATGATATCTATTAACCATTGCTGCCTGGGCAGCGCAAACACTAATAAAGACCGTGCTGGAATATGACTGCCTTTTCCCGTGTTGTTTGATTAATACCCAGGGATTAAAGTTCTCCTCAATTTTATTCCAAATCGCAATGGATTTTCCGTCAATTTTCTACCTGCTGCATATGATTTCTAGAGGCATACTACAATCTATTTTGATGTCAGTATCGGGTAGCCTATATAAACAATAATACGAGAGCATATACAAGAACAATGAATCTCACTGCATGTATGATGTAGCCTGCCTTTCAATACATGAACTTGAATTCCATCATGTTTGTGTGCGGGACTCACACGGCTGTTGTCACAATGGGTGGTACCGGTACAGTAATAACAGTCTACACAATATCACGATGGACCATGCCATAGCCTATGTTCTATTAGGACATGATCTGTGACGACAAATGTTCTAGAATGTTTGATTAAGATATCATACTCTGACAGCATGCCTATGATCAACAAAAACGCGAACTTGAATCCCATCATATACATAGTCTGTCCACTATCTGGTGTCATTGCAATGCGTTTTTTATTCTTTCTTATACAGTAAAAAGGGGGAAGAACACTATATCGTGGGTGTTCATATGACTTGTATTCTGCTTACAGCTTCGAAATTCCACTTGTTTCGTTTAACGTAAAGCCTTTTAAATATAATCAAAACGTTCCAGTGTTTCTGCGGTCTGTGCGCAAAATAATAACGAGTTGAGCTACGCGGAGCGCAGTCAGTCAGTACACCCCGTATATTCCGATAACGCTATATAAACCATGCTGCATTCATTCTGAGAGAAAGATCTATTATTCCAAATGCTATTTATAGGGTTTTGACCATAATTACACTACTGTTGCTATTTTACAATGAACTATAATGAATTACGGTTCATACAGAACATGCCAGTGTTGAAACTAATGCACAGAAGCTCATTTCCTTGTTGTAATAATATATTCTACCACTGGGCGTCAGCTAAGTGTGCTCCGAGCTGTGCGTACACATAAGCACGAAGTGAAGTTCAAGTTGAAATTGATGAATCCCACTCTTTGCTTAGAAATGGTTGTACGCACAGGTTAAGCACATATCTGTGCGTAAGACACGTTGATGAATGAGGGCCCTGGAACAGTCTGCCAACATGGCTCAGGGAGTATCAAAGTTACATTTAATTTATATAACTTAAAATCATGGTTGAGAGATGGTCAAGTGTGCGACCATTTTAACTGAGGGGTTGTATTGTAATGTATTTATTTGTATGTATTTTAGTGTATTGTAACCTATACTGATTCCTACTGTGTTTTAATTATTGTACTATGTTTTAATTATTGTTGTGCTCATGTCACCTGCCCCAGAGACTACAGTTGAAAATTAACCAACTTGGCTAAACTGGCATATTTACAGTCAAATGTTCCTTAATATGCACTGTCTCTGTATTTTAAACCAATAAATACAAATACAAATACTGGTTGTAGTCACCGCCCACAATCAACAATTTGCTCAACAACAGAGCGAGTGGAATTACTTCCTCAAACGGGTTGACGTGCACGAGTGCCGACAGAGACAGCAGAGAATGAGCGAGCGAGAGAGAGGGAGAGAGAGAGAGATAGAGAGAGAGAGGGAGAGAGAGAGAGACACGAGCATTTACACACAACCTCCCGACCGTGCGCGGGAGTGTGTGTGTAAATGTGTGCGCTCGCGGGGCTGGAGCTTCTCCACTTGCATATCAATGTCAAAATATCGTTGCGCACGCTCCCACGCACGAGCCCGTATTCTGATCCGTGCAATAATATTCACAGGGGTATATATTTTCATTTGAAACAAGTTACCAATGCATTGTCCCGTGTGATTATGCCCCCCCCCCCCCCCCGCAGCGAAATTAATTAGTATCCCCCTCAATCTCTCTATATCTCTCTCTGTCTGCTATAGTGCAGACTGTGGGTGACTGTCACTCAAAGCGCTTATGGGCGGAGCCCAGCCCAAAACGGCTTGAAATCTTGAAGTGGAAAAATGCTGCTTTAGAGTACTTGATTAGAAATACAAAACAATAAAAAAAAAATGAAAAAAAATTTACAGATGTGTTCCATAGACTCACAGGAATTGTGTAAAGTTGCACAATAGTGAAAGGAATAGCAAGACATGTCCCCTTTAAGATTATATTACTGCCTGAGAGAGGGAATGAGATTAAGATTAGATTAGATTACTGCCTGAGCGAGGGAACAACATAGATTAGATTATTTTAGAATAGATTAGATAAAATTAGTTTAGATTAAATCAAATTCGTTTAGATTAGAATAGATTAGATTAAATTTGATAAATTTTGATTAGATTAGAATAGTTTAGATTAGATTAGATACAATTAGTTTAGATTAGAATGGATTCGATTCGAATAGTTAATATTAGATTAGATACAATTCGTTTTCAACTATGATGAGGAGGAAACGCCTCCACCTCCCCCGTGCAGCTTTCAGATAACCTGCCATCAGACTAACCATGCTAATAGAAGCTAGGCTAGCTTTCAGATAACATAACCTGCCATCAGACTATCCATGCTAATATAAGCTAGGCTAGCTTTCAGATAACCTCCCATCAGACGAACCATGCTAATAGAAGCTAGGCTAGCTTTCAGATAACATAACCTGCCATCAGACTATCCATGCTAATAGAAGCTAGGCTAGCTTTCAGATAACCTGCCATCAGACTAACCATGCTAATAGAAGCTAGGCTAGCTTTCGGATAACCTCCCATCAGACTAACCATGCTAATAGAAGCTAGGCTAGCTTTCAGATAACCTGCCATCAGACTAACCATGCGAATAGAAGCTAGGCTAGCTTTCAACCTGCCATCAGACTAACCATGCTAATAGAAGCTAGGCTAGCTTTCAGATAACCTTCCATCCAACTCTCCATGCTATTTGAAGAGTGTAGAGACGCATACAAGTGCCTTTATGACACTGCACTGGTCTTTACTGGAACTCTGCACTTTACTTTACACTTTATATATATATTAGTGCTGTCAAACGATTAAAATATTTAACTCGATTAATCGCATGATTGTCCATAGTTAACTTGCGATTAATCGCAAATTAATCGTGTTTTTATTTTTAATTTTTTTTTTACCTTAAACAGATCTTTTTCAAGTTCCAAGTTTTAATACTCTTATCAACATGCGAGTCAACAAATGCTTGCTTTGTGCAGCCATTTAACACAAAAGGATGACCCTCATGCATTGCAAATTTGCATCAAATTCAAAACAGAGTGATGCACAAAATAACTTAAAAGAAAATAATAATTTAAAACAATGAATAAAGTGTGCATGAAATAATAGGGGAAAGAAAACGTTAGGAACTTGTTACATTCACACACACAAGGGCTGATTAATCACACACCCCCCCTCTCTCTCTCTCACACTCACACTCTCCCAGCTCTTTTTCTCTTTTGCCCCTTCCTCATCTCTCTCACCCCCCTCTCTCTCTATATCTCACACACACACACACACACACACACACACACACACACACACACACACACACACACACACACACACACACACACACACACACACACACACACACACACACACACACACACACACACTTCAGAAACAAACATAGTATCAATGAGAGCATCAATAATACACATGAGTGAAGCATAGGCGGAGTTTGAACTTGACGCCAGGGGGTGCGACTGCTTGGCGAACTACGCGATTTTTTTTGACCTTTATTTTATTATTTTAGCGTTTTTACAATGCCCTAACCCCTAATTTTTTATTTTATTTAGGTAGTACAGCAGCACACACACACACTCACACACACAGCACTACGGGGGATCATTTTTAACTGACTTAGGCTCTAATTATTATTATTCATAGAGACTCTCGAGCAATAATAATTATTACAGCCTCCATTTTTCGTGGACGAAAAATATACCAGGCTATAGATATCAATTTTCCCGAAATAACGCTACCTGCCTCGACAAAATTCGTGCATTGGTTATCCAGATACATTAATTATCATCTCAGAATAAGTGGCTTTGTATCGCGCTGCTGCTGCTGCTGCTGGCCGCGCGTTGCCGTTAACCCTTTCACTGCCACACTACAGAAGGTTCGCCTTATAATGTGACATGATTACTACTATAAAATGAATGTATTGTAAAACAAAACATAATAGAATTCAGATTTGTTTCTCACAATTATTATAATTTTATTAAAATAAAAATAATCTTGATTAAAAAAAAAAAAAAAAAAAAAAAAGAAATCAATTTCACCCCCGGCCACCAGGGGGTGCAATGCACCCCCTGAACCCCCATAAACTCCGCCCGTGAAGTCTAGTAAAAAAAAAAAAAAAAAAAAAAAAATTTAGTTAATCTTGAGTTAAAAAAATTAGTGACATTAATAGAATCGGGAGTTAACGCGATATTAACGCGATATATTTGACAGCCTTAATATATATATGTATTTTAATTATTGTCCTGTGTCTGTGTTGTTGTTACTGTGAAAAAAATGCATGAAAAATGCATACACTGTAATGCCGCAACAATTACCAATGTGTTTTTACACAAATGGCTTAATAAAGGAATCTGAATTTGAATCTGATGATGATGATATTACTGTAATGTATGCTACCACAGGTTTCTCCATCGCACAATGAACTCTATATGTTCAGCAATGTTCACATTTCCGATTTCCAATGAAACCTTGCTGAAATTTTGTCTATAGTGAGTGACATATTTATAAAAAAATTTAAGCAGTTGTTCTCGCAACAGAATTTAATTTGTAAATCTCTGCAGTGTGTTTCCGTGTCTCTCTATTTATCACTTACCTATTATAGACAGAGACGTTGACAACATGATGAAGGCATAGAAGACACTGAGGCCTGCAGCTATAGTGATCTGAGTGTTGGACTGGAGCTTGAAGCAGATGAGCAGGTAGACAGCAGGGATCAGAATAGACAGGATCAGAGAGCTCTTGGGGTCCACATTCAACACAAAGGTGAAACTTCCTGAAAGATAAGAGAACATAGACAGGGTCTGCTTTTAGAAACTGATGGATAGATCAACCAACCACCTCACCAACCAACCAACCACCCAACCAACCAACCAACCAACCAACCAACCAACCAACCAACCAACCAACCAACCAACCACCCAACCAACCAACCAACCACCCAACCAACCAACCAGCCAACCAACCAACCACCCAACCACCCAACCAACCAACCAACCAACCAACCAACCAACCACCCAACCACCCACCCAACCACCCAACCAACCACCCAACCACCCAACCAACCAACCAACCAACCAACCAACCAACCAACCACCCAACCACCCACCCAACCACCCAACCAACCACCCAACCACCCAACCAACCAACCAACCAACCAACCAACCACCCAACCAACCACCCACCCAACCACCCAACCACCCACCCAACCAACCAACCAACCAACCAACCAACCAACCAACCACCCAACCAACCAACCACCCAACCACCCAACCAACCAACCAACCAACCAACCAACCAACCAACCACCCAACCAACCAACCAACCAACCAACCACCCAACCAACCACCCAACCACCCACCCAACCACCCAACCAACCAACCAACCAACCACCCACCCAACCAACCACCCCACCAACCAACCACCCAACCACCCAACCAACCAACCAACCACCCAACCACCCAACCAACCACCCAACCAACCAACCAACCAACCACCCAACCAACCAACCAACCAACCACCTCACCATCCAACCAACCAACCAACCAACCAACAAACCATCCAACCACCCAACCAACCAATCATCCAACCAACCACCCAACCATCCAACCAACCAGCCATCCAACCAGCCATCCAACCAACCAACCAACCACCCAAACATCCAACCAACCAGCCATCCAACTAGCCATCCAACTAACCAACCAACCACCCAACCAACCAACCAACCAACCACCCATCCAACCAAACAACCACCTCACCATCCAACCAACCAACCATCCAACCAACCAACCAACCAGACATCCAACCAACCAACCATCCAACCAACCAATCGTCCAACCAATCAACCAACCAACCAACCAACCAACCAACCACCTCACCATCCAACCAACCACCCAACCATCCAACCAACCACCCAACCAACCACCCAACCAAGGTGGGAATCACCACAGGATTGGATGGAAGTCGTTTAAACATCTACAGTATGTGATAGAAAGAGGGGGGAAATACAAATACTACTGAAACCTGCGATCATGAGGCAGATGGTTGCGGGCCCCAGGATGGAGGTGACCATACCGACGACCTGGTAGAGGATGTAGGGCTTGGAGATGGATTTGTTCTTCCTAGAAGTCATAGTGCCAGTTCCCAGCAGGTCTATGGTGTTAGCCATGGTGGATGGGCCCCACCGACGACGCTGATGGTGGCGACAATCAATTATTACAAATGACCCAAATTAGAATAATCAGAATAATCAAAATGATCATTATTATCCATTTAGAGTGATTTTGTTTTATTTCATAAAAGAAACAACAACCATATGTCCAGGTAACTTGCATCAATCTGATGCTACTCAAGATTCAAGATTGTTTATTGTCATATGCACAGTTAAACAGACAGTTTGCCATACAATGAAAATGAAATCACACAATACTTAACTTAAACATATTTAAATACAAGCGAGTGCTAGAAAATAAGGTAAAAATAGATAAATATATACAAGGCACAGTGAGTAACATTGCACGTTCCGATCAGTATTTTTTACATATGAATGGAGGTGACAGTGGGTCACAGCAGTTAAAAAGTGTCTTTAGTGATTCATAGTTCGGGGGGGAAGGGTGACAGTGTGTTCACAGCAGTAATCAGGTCAGATTGTCTGCCAATGTGTGTGTGGGGGGGGGGGGGGGGGGGGGGGGCTAGGTGGAGGTGCTGGCATTCATGAGCCTGGTGGCCTGTGGGTAGAAACTGTTTGTCAGTCTCGTAGTTCTGGCTTTCATACTCCTATATTGTCTGCCTGATGGCAGGAGGTTGAAGAGTCTGTGTTGGGGGTGTGTACTGTCCTTAATTATGTTATGTGCTCTCCTTTTACCAACGCATTTGTGTTTCCGCGTTCCCGTTTTGCGCTCTGATTGGCCGCTGACCTACGCTAGCACGCCCCCCTCGCTACGCCTGTTTCCACACGTACGCCCCCCTCGCTATGAGTGACGCGCGAACAGTTGTTTCAAGTTTCAAGTTTTCAAGTTTCTTTAATAGTTGTCATACAGAAGTACAGAATACTTTTGTACAAAATGCTTCTTACTGTTGCGCTCCAGAGACTGTGCATGACAAGATAAGTATGAAATAAAAACATAGTAAAAATTAGAAGTAAAAAAAGAGGTCACAGTGTTCAGTTTAGACATATGTACAATGTTCGTAGACGTAGTTACCATACAATATACAATACTGTGCAGTGTACTAATATACAATACTATATAGTGCAAGGCATAAATGGACGAGGTGCAGTTTAGGTACAATTCACAGTAGGTGTACGAGTTGTAGTGCAAATCCTTTATCAATAAATATAAAGTGTAAGTGTGTTTGTGTGATCTAAAGTGTGGAGAGTGGGTGCTGCAGTGTGTTGTTTGTTTGAGTGAGTGTGTGCGTGTGGGTGTGTGTGCTGTGTGCATTTGATGGTTGTTGCATAGTGATTATTGTTCGTTTAGCGATTATTGTTCGTTTAGCAGCCTGATGGCCTGGGGATAGAAGCTCGCCATAAGACTCCGGTATCGCTTGCCTGACGGCAGCAGTTCAAAGAGGCAGTTGTTCGGGTGGCTCGAGTCCTTAATAATTCAACCACCCAACCACCCAACCACTCAACTCCGCGTGCTACATGACTTTCGTCTTGTTTACGTCAGGGTGAATCCTGTTGCGTGCCACCACCCACTTCAATGACAGAGCTCTCATATTTGCGAATGCATAAACTATATCTTAAATTATGTGTCTAATATGGCCGTCGCTTATCAATGACTTGTTTGCAGTCAACATTGTCGAAACGGATTGTTTTTTTAATCTGTTCATTTCCGTTTATACCATTTTGAAAAACGCTAGTTTTTTTAAAAGTTCCAGAAAAAAATTCACGAACAGCTGTTTCCGCGTGCTACACGCGTACAGTACAGCTCAATACATACAATTGTTAAGGGGATGCAGACCAGAGAAAGACTTTCGTCTTGTTTACATCAGGGTCCCCCATTTTCAATTCATCATAATAAGCGTGACTCGCTATGAGTGACGCACGAACAGCTGTTTCCGCGTGCTACACGCGTACAGTACAGTATGCATACAGTACAGTACGCGTACAGTACCGCTCAATACATACAATTGTTAAGGGGATGCAGACCAGAGAAAGACTTTCGTCTTGTTTACATCAGGGTCCCCCATTTTCAATTCATCATAATAAGCGTGACTTTATATATGTGCACTAAAGTTTGCGTTTAAAGTGCTTAGAAATGCCGGTAAATGCCCGGTAAATGCCGGTTCATTCATGCTTTGAGGCACGCTTCCTGACAGGATTTTATAATATTGTATTTTATAATATTGTAGCTTGACAACACTCTCAGCTGAGAGTCAAGAAACGATGCTCTCAGCAGTCATCTTATGCAGCATCACTTTTCACATCAAAACAAAAGTAGAACTGTAATGTGGAGTGGACTTAAACATATTTACAATTAGCATTTTATAAAGTAGAACTGTAATGTTTACTTTCTCAGTCAGTGCTAAGTGCAGCATCCCTTTTCACATCAAAACATGTAAAATATTTAAACAACCATTAAGCAGTGTTGGGCAAGTTACTCAGGAAGTATAGGAGTTGCGGAAAGCAGGATGAGAGCGAGGCGGGCGTGCTAGCGTAGGTCAGCGGCCAATCAGAGCGCAAAACGGGAACGCGGAAACACAAATGCGTTGGTAAAAGCATACCGCTGCTGTCGGGACAAAACCTCATAACTCCAAAAACCCAACTTTTCAGCAGATGAAAAAAACTAACACAGATTTGAGGGTGAATAGAGTTAGGAGGTTTAGACAGATGAATGATCGGTTGAATGCTTTCCCATTGTTTAAACTTTGTAAAACCCAAACACACATATGGAGGATGATCTACGGAGTTGATTTATATAATAAAAAAAAATTCAAAAAATGGAGTTATGAAGTTTTGTCCCGACAGCAGCGATACACGCCTCCTGGTGGCCCTGGTAGAGTAAATACTCATAAGCTACACTATGAATTTCAGGTTTATTTCAATGTAAACAAATGTATTTTACTACGTCCCTGATCACCCACCATCAGTACCACTATCAGTACCACTATCAGTACCAGTACCAGTATCCATATTGGCTCTCACCTGGTTATAGAACTCTTTGAAGTCCTGTGGGGCGTTGGTGTAAGCATCAGAAGCTGCGTTATACTCCACCCTCCAGCCCTGCTGCAGGAGTAGAGTGCACAGCCAGCGGTCCTCACCTGGAGAGAGAGAGAGAGAGAGAGAGAGAGAGAGAGAGAGAGAGAGAGAGAGAGAGAGAGAGAGAGAGAGAGAGAGAGAGAGAGAGGGAGGGGGGGCAGAGAGAGGAGAGAGAGGGAGAGAAAGAGAGAGAGAGAGGGAGGGGGGGCAGAGAGAGAGAGAGAGAGAGAGAGAGAGAGAGAGAGAGAGAGAGAGAGAGAGAGAGAGAGAGAGAGAGAGAGAGGAGAGAGAGAGAGAGAGAGAGAGAGAGAGAGAGAGAGAGAGAGAGAGAGAGAGAGAGGATGATGCTCACCAAACACTCAACTCAAGAGACACCAACAAACTGAACAAGCTGGTGAGGAAAATGAGCTCCGTAGTGGGAGTCGACCTGCGAGATTTGTACTTTGTACTTTGTAGGTCTGCATTTTTAATGTAAGGAGTAAAAAAATTATGTTTTTTTTCTCTGAAATGTAATTGAGTAAAAGTACAAGTACGTATACAAACCTAATAATACTCGAGTAACGTACAAATCCCCAAAAACAGTACTGTATTGTATCGACGTACAATTACTCAAGTACTTTACACCCCTGGGTAATTATCATACTCGTTACCTTGGTCGTACTGGACGTATTGACCGGCCTCTGTCGCCCTGGTGGAGTATCTCTTCATCACATTGTCGTCCATGAGGGCCGCTCCCCGGAACAGGCTGAAGCAGCCAGGGCTACACAGCACACAGCCGAACACGTGCTCTGCAGTCTTCTGAAGCCAGTGACCCACAGCGTACTCAAACTTCTGGTACCAGACCATCGGACCTGAGAGCGGAACAGTCAGAATCCAAGTTAGAACCACAAACCAAACCTCATTCATAGAATTCAATTAATGCACCGGAATTTGCAGCCCTACACTGTGATCATAGTAATCATAATAATCACAACTACCTACCTCATACTATAGTCTATATATATATATATATGTATTCTTACAGTATATCTATCTACATCTGTCTGTATATACCTGCATATAATAATTTTTACATATCTGTAGATACTATATCTATATCTGTACATATCCCTTACCTACTTTTACTAGTTAAGCTGCTGGTCAGTATGACTTACTACCATAGTGTCTTTATACCTGTATCACTGTACATATTAATACTACAACTCTGTACATACATCTGATTAGCACTATTACTCAGTAGTACTCATTTATATATTTTAAACCCAGTTTAATCACCTGTCCATTGTGTAAATGGTAAATGGTGCATTTATATCGTTATTTTATCCAAAGCGCTTTACAATTATGTTCCTCACATTCACCCATTCACTCACTCATTCACACACTGACGGCGGAGGCGACCATGCAAGGAGCCAACCTGCTCATCAGGAGCAATTAGGGGTTAAGTGTCTTGCTCAAGGACACTTCGACACGCTGCCCGGAACCAGGAACCTCCCGACTACCAGACGACTGCTCTAACTCCTGAGCCACTGTCGCCTCTCCACTGTATATTACTGTTGCACTTTACTGTTACACTGGCACTCTGGTTGGATACCAAACTTATTTCCATACTGTACTTGTGCTGCATGATGACAATAGATTTTAATCTAATTTATACAATGGCATGCAAATATCTTGATTCTGATTGGCTGAAACAGTCAAGTCAGCCGTTGTTATTTCGTATAACACACTCCACGTGACCCCAGATCCCTCCCACAACCAAATAACTTTTTCTGAATTAGTCCGCCATAGATAGACAAATGGAAGTATGAATAGCCTTTGAACGAATCCTCCAAAAAAGATTCAGTCAACTGGAATATGTTAGTTGTTTACACATTATGTTGGATTATGTAATTGGTTTGTCATGACCCATTGTCAAAACAATAATAAATCGCGGGATTTATATGAAGTTTGTTGTTAGATGGCATGCTTTGTAGCCTCCCTCTGCTTCTAGACATGGAGGCAAATATTTCTTTTTGCCAACTTTTTCTGTGGATGTTTTTTTTGAATAAATCTCCATTATGCTTCAATTACTGTGTGTTTATTGTATAGCAATAAGGTTGGGTGAATTCGGCCATTGTATAAACGCATTACATCACTTGAAGTCGTGTGTTATATGAATTAGATCACGCATAGGGGGGTCTAACGACCCTCGGCTGCGCCTCGGGCCTAACAACCACCCCTAGGCGTGATCTAATTTGTATAACACACTCCGTCGCTTGATGTAATGCTTAAATAATGTAATTTGATTTACAATGTTCCACAGTCAATGGTGGGTTTTATTAAAAACCACATTCACACAAGGCCAATTTAGCTGTTATGTCACGCTCAGGTTGGGTTCCTTTAAAGGAGCGATAGAGTAATCATAAAAAAAAATTATACATCCACAGAACGTTTAGAAACATGCTGAGTAAAAGTATTAATTATCAATAAAAAATCGATAAAAAAAATGTGGACGGGTCCAAAATGAATCCCCTCCCTACTTCCCGTTTCCCCAATGTGGAATGCACCTGATTGGATAAATGACACTCTGGTGCTCTAGTGTGACATCTAGTGGCTGAATGTTATCTTTATCAGCTTTAACGCTTGCGGTGGGTGACCTTACGGACCTGTCCCGGTGACCTTACGGCCCTGTCCCGGTGACCTTACGGACCTGTCCCCGTGACCTTAGGGACCTGTCCCGGTGACCTTACTTGACCTGTCCCGGTGACCTTACGGACCTGTCCCGGTGACCTTACTTGACCTGTCCCCGTGACCTTACGGACCTGTCCCGGTGACCTTACGGACCTGTCCCGGTGACCTTACGGCCCTGTCCCCGTGACCTTACGGCCCTGTCCCCGTGACCTTACGGACCTGTCCCCGTGACCTTACGGCCCTGTCCCCGTGACCTTAGGGACCTGTCTCGGTGACCTTACGGACCTGTCCCGGTGACCTTACTTGACCTGTCCCCGTGACCTTACGGCCCTGTCCCCGTGACCTTACGGACCTGTCCCGGTGGGGTGAATCCTGCCGCATGCCGCTCCCACGTCTGGATACTGTTTCAGACGGTCGATCAGAAGCATGACGGCAGCCGGCATGAAGTCCGTGTCTCCGTCCAAGGCCAGCAGGTAGGTGTTGTGCTTCTCTTTCTGGGGGAACACAATCATTCATTCAATCATTCAATCTTCATTTCATCTGGAATTTATTTCAGCCCATGTCACCCCACTTCTTAGAGAGTTGCACTGGGTTCCCATCGCCACACAAATCCGCTTCAAGGTCCTTGACCTGGCATATCGTACAGCGAAGGAAACGTCTCCCTTTTCCCGGTCAATGGTCTCTAACTGCACACCCTCAAGACCGCTACTCTCTGCATCTTCTAACTACACACCCTCAAGACCCCTACACTCTGCATCTTCTAACTACACACCCTCAAGACCCCTACGCTCTGCATCTTCTAACTACACACCCTCAAGACCCCTACACTCTGAATCTTCTAACTACACACCCTCAAGACCCCTACGCTCTGCATCTTCAAACTACACACCCTCAAGACCCTTACGCTCTGCATCTTCTAACTACACACCCTCAAGACCCCTACGCTCTGTATCTTTTAACTACACACCCTCAAGACCCTATGTTCTGTATCTTCTAACTACACACACTCAAGACCCCTACGCTCTGTATCTTCTAACTACACACACTCAAGACCCCTATGCTCTGTATCTTCTAACTACACACACTCAAGACCCCTACGCTCTACATCTAACTACACACCCTCAAGACCCCTACGCTCTGTATCTTCTAACTACACACCCTCAAGACCCCTACGCTCTGTATCTTCTAACTACACACCCTCAAGACCCCTACGCTCTGCATCTTCTAACTACACACCCTCAAGACCCCTACGCTCTGCATCTTCAAACTACACACCCTCAAGACCCCTACGCTCTGCATCTTCTAACTACACACCCTCAAGACCCCTACGCTCTGCATCTTCTAACTACACACCCTCAAGACCCCTACGCTCTGTATCTTCTACTACACACCCTCAAGACCCTATACGCTCTGCCTCTTCTAACTACACACCCTCAAGACCCCTACACTCTGTATCTTCTAACTACACACCCTCAAGACCCCTATGTTCTGTATCTTCTAACTACACACACTCAAGACCCCTACGCTCTGTATCTTCTAACTACACACACTCAAGACCCCTACGCTCTGTATCTTCTAACTACACACCCTCAAGACCCCTACGCTCTACATCTAACTACACACCCTCAAGACCCCTACGCTCTGTATCTTCTAACTACACACCCTCAAGACCCCTACGCTCTGTATCTTCTAACTACACACCCTCAAGACCCCTACGCTCTGCATCTTCTAACTACACACCCTCAAGACCCCTACGCTCTGCATCTTCTAACTACACACCCTCAAGACCCCTACGCTCTGCATCTTATAACTACACACCCTCAAGACCCCTACGCTCTGCATCTTCTAACTACACACCCTCAAGACCCTATACGCTCTGCATCTTCTAACTACACACCCTCAAGACCCCTACACTCTGCATCTTCTAACTACACACCCTCAAGACCCCTACGCTCTGCATCTTCTAACTACACACCCTCAAGACCCCTACTCTCTGCATCTTCTAACTACACACCCTCAAGACCCTTACACTCTACATCTTCTAACTACACACCCTCAAGACCCCTACACTCTGCATCTTCTAACTACACACCCTCAAGACCCCTATGCTCTGTATCTTCTAACTACACACACCTCAAGACCCCTACGCTCTGTATCTTCTAACTACACACCCTCAAGACCCCTACGCTCTACATCTAACTGCACACCCTCAAGACCCCTACGCTCTGCATCTTCTAACTACACACCCTCAAGACCCCTACTCTCTGCATCTTCTAACTACACACCCTCAAGACCCCTACGCACCTGTAGTTGTTTATTCAGCTTATCCTCCATAGATTCTAACTCATCCATGTTTTCTATGGTTTTCTTCAGCTCCTCACACTGCCTGTAGTACTTAGTGGTGAGTTTCCATCCTAGGAGGTAGTACAAGTACATGATCTAGAGAAAAAAACAAGACATTGTATTTGAATTCCATTGAATTTACATTCAAAGAAACAATACTATTTACTCTCCACTACATTCCTGGTTTGTATCCATTTTGACGTTGTCTGATTCAATATGATATTTACATCTCATAAAAAGACAAAAGAATATGCCAACATATGAGTTGGAGCAGGCATGCAGCCTACTAAAGTGAATCAGTCCATCATCATTCCACACAAGTCATATTTAATTTTACTTTCACTTCCCACTGTGTAATGTTCATAGTGGTGGAAGAAGTACACAGTTCCTTTACTTAAGTTCCTTTACTTCCTTTACTCAGATAAATGAGTACTCTGGTAAAAGTAAAAGTCCTCCATTCAAATTCGACTTAAGTAAAAGTAGAGAAGTATTTGCTATTGAATGTACTTAAGTATCTAAAGTAAAAGTATGCATTCTACATGACGTTTGTATATTCAAGCCTTGATCCATTGACCTCCATAGGTTATGTTAAAGTGGTATGTGGTCCAGTTATGTTGCTCTGATTAAAGGTTATGTTAAAGTGGTATGTGGTCCAGTTATGGTGCTCTGATTAAAGGTTATGTTAAAGTGGTACATGTATGTGGTCCAGTTATGCTGCTCTGATTAAAGGTTCTGTTAAAGTGGTATGTAGGGGCGCTCTAGTAGCACACCATGTAACACGCTGCATCGCGAAACGGCCGACCCGGGTTCAACTCACGGACCCGGCGTCCTTTGTCGAATGTCTTCCCCTGCTCTGTCTCCCCTTTCCTCCTCTCCCTCTCTCTCTCTACCGGACTGCCCGGTAGTACAAACCAATAAAAATCTACAAAAACACATAAAAAAAAGAAAAAGTGGTATGTGGTCCAGTTATGCTGCTCTTGTTAAATGTTATGTTAAAGTGGTATGTGGCCCAGTTATGCTGCTCTGATTAAAGGTCATGTTAAAGTGGTATGTGGTCCAGTTATGCTGCTCTGATTACGTCCTCTTGAAGTTAGCAGGCTTCAAATGTGAAAGTATATAATCTACATGAATACATTTTTGTCATGTTGTCTATACAAAATCTTTTTCTACAAAGTAACTAATAACTGATGAGTTCAGATAAATGTAGTAAAAAGTACAATATTTCCAAGTAGCTCGAAATTGTATATAAGTACAGTACTTAAGTAAAAATGATAAAATGTCCAAATACGTCCATGAAATGAACAATAGCACTAATGGAAAAGATCCTCTTCCAACCTGGGTCCATCTCTTCCAACCTGGGTCCATCTCTTCCTACCTGGGTCCATCTCTTCCTACCTGGACCATCTCTTCCTACCTGGGACCATCTCTTCCTACCTGGGATCATCTCTTCCTACCTGGAACCATCTCTTCCTACCTGGCTGGGACCATCTCTTCCAACCTGGGACCATCTCTTCCTACCTGGGACCATCTCTTCCAACCTGGGACCATCTCTTCCTACCTGGGACCATCTCTTCCTACCTGGGACCATCTCTTCTTGTGGCGGATGAGCTGCTTGTCCTTGAAGTGGACCATCAGGATGTTCCCGTGAGGCATGGTGACCTCCAGACGACCTCCGTAGGGCGTCCTCAGGATCCTCTGTTCGGGGACAGGGAGCTGCTTTCTGAAGAGGCCGCCGGCATCATAGGTGAAGATCCTGACGGCAACATGGGAGTTAGAGGAGTGAACAAGATCCTGACGGCAACATGGGAGTTAGAGGAGTGAACAAGATCAGGGTTGAATTTAAGATGAGATGAGACGATACGAGACGATACGATACGATACGATACGATACGATACGATACGATACGATACGATACGATACGATAAGATACGATAAGATAAGATAAGATAAGATAAGATAAGATGAGATGAGATGAGATTAGATACAATAAGATAAGATAAGATACAATAAGATAAGATACAATGAGATAAGATAAGATAAGATACAATAAGATAAGATAAAATGAGATAAGATAAGATCAAATAAGATAAGATACAATACGAGATCTTTCTTTATTGATTCCCTTGGGGAAAAGTCTGGCATCATAATAGGAGGGGGAGGGAAGTTTCAGGTATGGGCATGGTAATAATAGAAAGACCAAATATATATATATATATATATATATATATATATATATATATATATATATATATATATATATATATATATATATATATATATATATAGGCAATATTAGATCTGAATATAATAAATATGAGGAAAAATAAACAGTAAACAGGTGCAGATGAGGGTCTGTATGCCGGTTATATTATATGTTACAATTAATAAAAGTGTTGAGAAAGTTATAAGGCTTGAATTTAATTGTTTTTGTTTGAGTTTGTTTGAGTTTGAGGCAATCCAGGGGAATTGCTGTTCTGTACAGGTGCCTCTGTTTGCTCTCACTTGTAGACTTCTCTGATGGCCAGCACCAGGTCCTGACCATAGCTGTTCACATGGCGCTCCGAACTCCCGCTCACATCTTGGAAAGCGTCATCAAAGTAGACGTGGGACTCGAAATTGACGTCTCTGGCCTGTTCATGGTTGTTTGGTCTGTACTCGTCTAGCCTGGTGAGGGGACAGAGACACGTGGAGTTATTCTGATGACCCTGCACAGTTTTTAAACGTCTCCTCCACTCCAAAACATGTTTCTTCTACAGGTAACTCTTCTTGGAGGTGTGACTTTGACTACACAGATTGTTATTAACTCTTGGAGGCATAAATCAAATTTCAAATCAAATTTATTTATAAGGCCCGACAGTGGCGAATCCTTATGGAAGCCAACGGAAGCCATGCCTCCCTAATATTAAAATATGAATTAATATCAAATATGAAATATGAAAAAAAAAAAAAAAAAAAAAAATTAATATAGTTTACATTCTTTTTCATCTGTGCATCTGTGTTATAATTTTTTTTTTTTTTTAAATGTCTCCCTCTTCTCCTTCTCACTCCCTCTAACACACTGTCAGACTCACTGTGCTCACTGGAGCTAGTATAGGAGAGAGGCAGGGGGTAGGTCTCTTTCTCCAGGCTTCCAGCATTATAGAGTCCAAATTCGATCCTAGCCAATCAGATTCGAGCTGACTGCCACACCCTAAAAGTTTAAAACGGGGCTGAGAGGAAAACACTCAGCATATTTTCCCCTCTGCACTCTGAACATTGTATTAACCCGTAACTGTTCCCACGGGCCGAATATTGCCCCGATCCTTGCGAGATTAAATCCACGGGGACCTCTCGGCGTGCCGAAGCTTTTCCTAAATCACTTCCATCATCGAAAACGAGGGGAAAAGGTCGGCTCGCGACCCTGAAAATGTCGCGTGATTTTAAAAACGCTGTATTAAGTGAGCCTATTATGGGATCCACGCGAGCTTTCTATCGTGGAAACATCTGGGCGTCCCACAACTTTTACTCATTCACATGTAGCCCTGAAAATGCTTAGAAAAGGAAAACAGAAAGCGTGGAATAAACTCGCCGAAACGGAAAAGTGTCCCACGGGCGCGCCGTGATTCCGATCCGCGTGAAAATATTCAGGACCATAGAGGAGACCGTGGGACACCTTTTTGCAACCGAATATGTGTCTCGTATTTGCTCCCACGCGGCGCGCAAAATCGTGCAAGGAAAGATCGGACCAAAAATGAACCAATGCTCCAGCAGTATTAATGACCCTGATGTAAACAAGACAAACGTCTTTCTCTGGTCTGCATCCCTTATACAATGGACCTGTCTCAAAACCCTGCCCTCTTTTCTTGATCCTCCAATCACAGCTGTCGCTTACCTCTGACTTCCTCGTACAAACAAAGTTTGTACGAGGAAGTCCGAGGTAAGCGACAGCTGTGATTGGAGGATCAAGAAAAGGGGCAGGGTTTGAGATAGGTCTATTGTGTGTATTGAGCCGTACTGTATTGTACCCATTCTGCAATCTGTTAAATAAATAAAAAGAAAGTTTGACTGGCCGCCGAGCCATACTGTAGTGTACATGGTGACTGCTTGACTTAAAAAAAAAAAAAAAAAAAAAAAATATTAATAAAAATATTTAATAATTTTTTTTTTAATAATTTTTTTTTGGCTTCCCCTGTTATTTTACCCACGCGACGCCACTGCCGACAACACACGTCAATGTCCCCATGGGCCGTACACGTCCTCCCCAAACAAGTCAAGAAGGAACATCACATCAAATCAAGAACAAAACAAGAACATCACAAGGCCCAAAAAAATTTAAATTTAAAATTTAAAATTTAAAATTTAAAATTTAAAATTTAAAATTTAAAATTTAAAATTTAAAATTTAAAATTTAAAATTTAAAATTTAAAATTTAAAATTTAAAATTTAAAATTTAATTATTTAAATTTTAAATTTTAAATTAAACTTTTAAATTAAATTCAAATAAATGCAAAATAAATAAAAGCAACACTCCCAGACATGACTTTGACTATACAGATTGGGCCTCATTCAACAATACTCTCTTATTATTTTTCTTATAGTCTTGCTTACCTGTCTGTTAAGAGAACAATAAGAAAAGCCACCGCCACATTCATCAAACCGTTCTTAACGTCCAAATTTGTGCTTACCCAGGTGTCTTACATGATGAATCCCACTCATTCTTAAACTGAAATGCGCGTTTGCTGCTCAATAAATTTGCATACAGACACGCCCGCCATCTCCTTATAAGGCGAATGAGGCGTGTGTAAAACAGCCGTGGTTCGGCATCTGATCCCTGTCTGATCCATTCAACAGGAAGCGATTTGCGACTGATCTAAGAATAACACACACACACGTCTCACGACTCAGTGCATGTGTGTGTGTGTGTGTTCCTGTGGGTCGCTCATCTCATGTGTGTGTGTGTGTGTGTGTGTTAATCTGATGACAAATAAAGACTTATACTTGTACTTCTACGTATACGTACTGTATAGTGCGAAATAAATCGTTCCTGTAGGTTCAGAAATACCGGATCTGTCACCCGTCATCTCTCTCTGAAAGGTCCCTGTGGCTAAAACCCAGAGTGCACTCAGAATTTTAGGTGTGGAGCAGAGAAGAGAGGAGAGGAGAGGAGAGAGGGGAGGGAGAGGAGAGGTTGTAAATATGCGTTCTATGTGTACGGCCTGGGCAGCCAGCATCTAACTGTTCTAACAGCAATATATAATCCATTTCAGAAGCAGAACGCACGCAATAAGTTACAATAATAATAATAATTATTGAAAAATTCTGGGTTTATAAAGTCGTATTTGGGGGCATTTGACCAATGGTTTGCTTTCAACCCATGAACTCCTTCCTCTCTCACCTTTTTATATATATTTTTTTATTGTATCTACTAAAACTGTATTGTATTATATTGTTTGTTTTGTAAAGTGTCTTTGAGCATTAGGAAAAGCGCTATATAAATCTGATGTATTATTATTATGAATGGTAGGCTTTTTTAAATGTTTCTCATCTGGGTAAGAATTTCTTATCTGGGTAAGAGTGCTCTCGACCACTCTTAGAATTTGGTCTTGCCTGAGAGAAAAGCAACAATAAGAAAACATTGCTGAATCCCAGGTAAGAACAAAATAGGAGCAAATGCTAGTTAAGAACAAAATCTGTTCTTATATTGCTTCATGAATGAGGCCCATTGTTATTAACTCTTGGAGGTGTGACTTTGACTATACAAATGGTTATTTGTGACTTTGACTATACAGATTGTTATTTGTGACTTTGACTATACATATTGTTATTTGTGACTTTGACTATACATATTGTTATTTGTGACTTTGACTATACAGATTGTTATTTGTGACTTTGACTATACAGATTGTTATTTGTGACTTTGACTATACAGATTGTTATTTGTGACTTTGACTATACAGATTGTTATTTGTCACTTTGACTATACAGATTGTTATTTGTGACTTTGACTATACAGATTGTTATTTGTGACTTTGACTATACAGATTGTTATTTGTCACTTTGACTATACAGATAGTTATTTGTGACTTTGACTATACAGATTGTTATTTGTGACTTTGACTATACAGATTGCTAAGCTAACGCTAGTTAGCTTAGCCTATTACTAGTAACATTGCTCGCATCAATTATATTGAATGTCATTGATCTACCGGTCGATCACGGCCGACTGGTTGGGCACCACTGGTCTATAGAAATAAATGCATTCGAACAAGAAAGTATAATAGACGCAATGGCAAAAAAAGTTGCCAGGCTTAATGCGAGCCAGGGAAGTCTTTAGCCCCTTCCGTGACTGCAATGTGCAAGCCAGGGGCTTTATTTCTAAGTTCTCTGAACTCGCCAAATTGCCCATAAATATAGTTTTTGTGGGTATTGTCCAGTTGTTGCTGTATGTTTTTATCTGCCCAAAATTCAAGCAAGCATGAAAGCATTACAGTAATGACGTTGTGTGTGTCAGCAAGTTGATACAGAAGCCTCTCCCGTGTTTTGGTACAAGCTTGTACACCAGGGCCCCCGCTCCCACTGGCGCGCACCCGAGACCCCCTATTTCAGCGGTCCAGGTTTGGAGCGAATCAGCGTCCCCGGGGACGGGGGGGAGCGTTCTCACTAGGACGGACACACCCTTTTTGGGTGCGATGCGGCTCTGATTCGACCCCGAATGGTGAGTGGGAAAGCACCCTTATAGTTTCCTTGTTATAGAATGTTGGTAATATGACGTGATGACTCTTCCTTCTTACTTTGCATGTTACAAGGAAATACCAGCACTACCAAAGTCCTCTTCAAATGCCACTTAACAATCTATACCGCAGGCAACAGATTCCAAGGATGGTGAAGATTCCACAGACGTGAGGCATCAAACACTGAAGCTCATAACCTAATAGAGATGTGAAGGAAGTTTCAAGTTTCTTTAAAGCGAGCGCTGCTCCACAAGACAACCAGAGCAGACATGTCATTTTATGATTGCGGGAAGACAATTCATCTGACAATTTAATCTAATTGAATCTAATCGAATCTAACCTGATCTGGATGTGGTTAATTTAACCAAACTGGATGTGGCCAAATACCTAAACTTATTCTTTACAAACATAGCCACAACACTGGTTAATAAACGACCCTCCCACTCAGGTCATTTTGGGGTAGAACACATAGTAGCATACTACAAAAACCTAGGGGTCCGCAAAGACGACTTCAAACTTGAAATGGTAACAACAGATGAGGTACTAAAAAAACTGAGCGCCCTCCAACCTAACAAGGCCACTCGCCATGACAACATCCCCTCCAAATTCCTCAGAGACTCAGCAGCCGCCATCACCCCAGTCATCACACACATAATAAACCTCTCCATAAAACAGGGACACGTCCCCAAGGACTTCAAAATTTACCCCCCTGCACAAAAAGGGCAGCAAATTAGACCCAGGCAACTACCGCCCTGTTTCTATTCTTACCTCCATCTCGAAAGTCATGGAAAAAATAGTCTACGAACAGGTCGAAAAGTACCTTGCGGAAAAAAATCGAATCTACGAATTCCAATCTGGCTTCAGAACATCCCACTCCACTGACACATGCCTTCTCTATTTGAACGACCACATCAAACAAGAGGTGGACGCGGGCAAATACTGCGGCATGGTCATGCTGAACCTACAAAAGGCCTTGGACACTGTCAATCACTCCATTCTGATTGACAAGCTAAAAGCAATTGGTTTTGATAGTCTATCAGTGAGCTGGATGCAAACCTACCTGGAGGGGAGAGAACAGATGGTGGAGGTAAAGGGTACACTACCCCCCCCCCCCTCCCAGTGAGCTGTGGTGTTCCACAAGGAAGCATACTAGGACCGCTACTGTTCCTAATATATGCAAATGACATGTAGTCAGCTTGTGACAGCAACTTGTTCCTGTTCGCGGACGACTCAGCCCTGCTTGTTTCTGACAAGAACAAGTTGCAGGTTGAAAAAACCCTCAGCTCAGAACTCGGCAGAATCTGCACCTGGCTCGCTGATAACAAACTATCATTACACCTGGGTAAAACAGAATCCATTCTCTTTGGATCAAATAACAAACTCAGCAAGACCGACGGCTTCTCTGTTACAGTGGGTGTCTTAGAGTAGACGACAGAGTACAGCAACTTGCAATGGGCCTGGTCTACATGATACACTACACCACACAGGTACCCATGTACATGTCGAAATACTTCCCAAAGGTCAGTGAATACCACGCCCACAACACCAGAGGGAGTTCCACAAATCATGTGCAACCCAGATTCGGCACAAACAAGGGACTAAACACATTTTGCAATTATGCCACAACAATGTGGAACGCCAGGCGGCTGGGTGGCGCAGCGGACTAAGCGCTTGTCACCAATGCGTGAGACACTGGTATCGAATCCAGCTGTCAGCGTTGCCTCCGGCTTGGCCGGCCGTCATACTGGCTCAATTGGCAGAGTCAGCGGGAGGGAAGCCGGTGGGTGGTAATCTGCGACTCCTACAGGTCGGTCAGGGCGCCTGCACAGCGAGGAAGGGAGATGGTGAGGGTAGTGTGAGCCTCCCACACGTTACACCTCACCAATGAGAGTCCGCGCTGGCAGGTGAAAAGAAGTGGCTGGCTGACTCTGCATGTATCGGAGGGGACATGATGTGTGATAGTATCTATCAACCCTCCCTAGACCAACCAGTGGGGGGCACATGCAAGCAACGACCAGGAAGGGGAGGGGGGAATTGGCATGACTAAATTGGGATGGGAGAAAAACACAGAAAATCAGGAGGAGAAAAAGTGGATAAAAAAAAGTTTGGAACGCCCTACCCACAGCCATAAAAAGATGTGAATCCCTACCCACATTCAAAACTGCTCTTAAAGAGCACCTACGGGAGGCTGCAATTCTAAACTGGCCACCGTAAATGTCCAACCCCCCCCCACCCCCTCCTAATAGACAGTCTCCTCCCCACCGTATGTATATATTCTCTCCCCACCGTATGTATATTTTTTCACCCACCCACCCAACCCATCCCAATGTACAGTCTCCTCCCCATCATATGTATATTCTCTGTTAGGATCTATGGGTAACAGTACTGTATATTTGCATATCGTATATGTCACAAATGTAACAGTACTATATACAGTAGCTGTATGTCATGTATGTCCCTATGCCATAAATGTCATGATGTCATGTATGTTGTGTATGTCATAAATGTCACTAGGAATTGAAAATGGGGGACCCCGATGTAAACAAGACAAACGTCTTTCTCTGGTCTGCATCCCCTTAACAATTGTGTGTATTGAGCCCAACTGTATTGTACCCATTCTGCAATCTGTTAAATAAAGTTTTCATTCATTCATTAATTCATTCATTCATTCATTCATTCATTCATTCATTCATTCATTCATTCATTCATTCATTCATTCATTCATTCATTCATTCATTCATTCATTCATTCATTCATTCATTCATTCATCTAATCTAACCTGATCTAATCTAACCTGATCTAATCTAATCTGTTACGATTAGACATGACGGTGGTGGACAGAGTAAAACCCAAGCGCAGACCAGCAGAGGATAGACAGGAGGCAGGTGTTGAATCTTGAAATATGAGCACTGCTCCTTTAATGTAGGTACGAGTGGCTCAAAAACAAAGAGAGAGGGCAAGTCTCCAAACGTGCTAAATGCCCTACAAATCATAAACACAATAAATAATAATATCCTCTGTGACAGGGAGCGAT